>NC_133620.1:205858296-206158296 GCF_048593235.1 Sminthopsis crassicaudata | reverse complement strand
AAGAATGATTGGGTGAAACAACAAATCCTATGATTTTAAATAATTTCAACCAATTAATAATTTCACCCAAGAGAATGACAATAATGAGATGTCAAACCAAAATGTGTGGGATGCAGCCAAGACAATAATAAAGAGAAATTTTATATCAATAGATAAAACAGAGAAAGAGAAAATCAATGAATTAGGCTTACAACTAAAAAAGCTAGAAATAGAGCAAATTAAAACCCCCTAATCAAACACTAAACTTGAAATTCTAAAAATAAAAGGAGAAATCAATAAAACTGAAAGTTAAAAAAAAAAACTATTGAATTAATAAATAAAACTAAGAGTTGGTTTTATGAAAAAACCAACAAAATAGATAAACCATTGGTAATTTGATTAGAAAAAGGAAAGAAGAAATTCAGGTTGTTAGTCTTAAAAATGAAAAGGAAGAAATTTCCACTTATGAAGAAAATTCCACTATGAAAGTAGAGCAATAATTAAGAGTTACTTTGCCCAACTTTATGCCAATAAATTTGATAACTTAAATGAAATGGATGAATACCTTCAAAAATATAGACTTAATGGAGAAGGTGATACAAGAATTAACTAAGCTTTGAAGAAAAATCCTATAAGAATTACATGTACTCCAGTCATGTGGCAATCCCAGGGTAAAGGGAGATAAAGTGCCATGTGTAAGGGACAGTTGAGGTCTAATGAATTGGCAAAGACAGCATGAATAGGATATGTATAATGTATGATAAGCCTGAAACAAAGGACTTTTTATTTGATTCTAGAGGTAACAGGGGTCCACTGGTATTTATTGAATAAAGGATTTATATGAACAAACTTTAGCTGAATCACTCTAGTAGTTGTGTGAAAAATAAACTGGGAGTGGTAATAGACCTGAGGCAGAGAGACTAGATAGATTTGAACTAGGATTGTGACTATGCACAAGAGAGAAAGATGAATTCAAAAAACGTTGTAAAGTAGAAATTACAAGATTTGACAACTAAGTGCTTATGAGCAATATATGAGTGAAGAGTTAAAACAATGAGCATAATATCTAGAATTTATAGCCCATTAAAAAGACTTACATGAACTGATGCATAGTAAAGTGAACAGAACCAGGAGAACGTGTACATGTAAGCACAATTGTTTGATGAAAAATTGTAAATGACTATTCTCAGCAAAATAAAGATCCAAGAAAATTCCAAAGGATTAATAACGAATCATATTATCTCATTTCAGAAAAATAGCTGATATTTGTTGAATACAGCTGGAAGCATACTATACTATTTTTCACTTTATTTGAACTTTTTTTTTTTATTCGAATCTTCTTGTACAAAATGACTAAAGTGGAAATGTTTTAAATAATTGGAAAAAAAAAAAAGGGGGGGGGGGGATTTTTGTGTACTACCAGCTCAGTGGCCCTACAGAGATATATGTCAGTCAAAAATGCTAAAAAGACCTTAGGCTGAATTAAGAGAGACAGAAATCATGAATAACAATCCCAATGGACTCTGCCCTGATCAGACCATATGTGGAATATGTTATGTTCACTTATGGATATCACATTTTTGGAAGAATGCATGAGAAAAGTTACTGTGTCTTAAGCTATTTATGCAAATATCTGAAAAGTAGATAATGCCACAAATTAAGACTATAATTTAAGTGTTTAATAATATTTAAGTATTGCTACTTATTTCTCTGCAGTCATAAGTTTCATAGAACATCTCTGTTTCTCATACTAATCAAAAAGCTATAATTTTCTTCTAATACCTTTATAATGTTAGTTTTGCTACTATCTATCAAAAGCTCTGATATAACATATGAGCTTCACTACTCTTGATTTCATTCAACTCATTTTGTGCTAACCACAGAAAATTTACAGCTCACTTTTCTGTTAAGACACTTGTCCCCATCTGTGGTTTCAGTCTTATATACATCCAAGTTTTGGCTTGGAGCAGAAATATATGAAAATGTGTAGTTTATGAAGAGGCTAGCTTAAATAGCAAGAAGTCTCTTATACCTACTATGACATTTCTGTATTCAAATACAGAATTCATGCTGCTAACTTGCTTTGGATCTAAGTTCTTCCTCCCAAACATTCCATGTCTAGTTTCTGATGAAATGGAAAAATCATTTATTAAGTGCTTACTATGTTTCAAGAACTGTGTTACGCATTAGCGATACAGATAGAAAATTGAGATAATCCTGCTCTCAATGAACATCTTAATTAGAAGAGACAATACATAAAAGATGCCCATATTTCACAGTAGATAGGAAGTTCAGAGTACACAGATTCTAGTCATGAAGTTGCCGAGGTCAATGACAAAAGCTTATGAACTATTCTTACCCCAGAACACCATGTCTGACTGCAGGTACCCTTCTCAGACTGCCCTGGATTGGTGAATTAGAACAAGGTAGTGAATGACAAAGCTCCCATTTGATAACTGTTTCCCCATTCCTGCCTGAAAGTGCTCCAATATGGACTTAAGACTTTCTTTTGCTTGAATGCACAGACTTTTCCTGCAGTTGCAAAGCTCTATAGTCCATAGCCTATACTCCATGAACTATTATTTTCTTGAAGGGATTATCATCATCTTATTCATTTAAAAACACTGATAATGCTCTTTTAAAGTTCTTCTATGTTCATAGATATTATTGTTATCAGATGAGAAGAGAAGCTAAATGACTTGATTACATAATTTGTAAATACCTGTGGTAGGAAATAAAAACCATTATGTTTGAATTCATCATCTTTTCATTATACATGCAGTAGTGCTACCAATTAGATGGTAATATTTAATTTATTAGCATCTACTATCTAGGAGAATCTAAGATGCTATATATATATAGGTAACTCAAAAATACAAGATATAGTCATAAGCAATTTAAACATGCAACTATATAGTAGCTCTTATCAGAGACAAGAAAGGTATCTCAACTGAAATAACTTTTAGAAAATAAAGATAGTTATTTACTAGATACTAGCATAATTAATTTTCAAATATTCCATAAATAAATTCTCTACTTTTTCTGTAACAAAAAGGAACTTTACAATAAGACTGCTTCTCTTGGTTAGAAAGAAAGAAGCCTCCTTAGAAACTCTCAGTTCTCACTTCTATAATGGTGCTTTGCATCTACTTTGGGGCTTCCAGGTAAGAGCTTGTTATTTGTTTAAGCTACATCCTTTTGGTACTTATAGCCTTCTATTTCTACTAAAAGCCATGCACTATAATTGAAATGTTGGATATGGATGTGGAAAGACCCACATTGGAGTCTTGGCTCTATTATTTACTATCTATGTAATTTGAAAAAATTCTCTTAACCTCTCTGGCATACTTTCTCCATCTGTAAAAGGAGGGAGATGAACTAGTAAGCCTTTAAGGTCCTTTTCTAAATCTGACCAGTAGCAGAATTAAGTCTTTTTTTTTTCTTAACTCCATACAATACCCCATATTTTCTCTGAATTCATTTATATATTTGAACTTAAGGAATAAACGTCCTATATAGGTTAAGAACAATACCAATGCTATATTATAGAAAAATCAAACTTGAAAGTCTAGAAAGCCAGTTCAAGTTCCTTGACTAAGATGATACACCTCATCATTGGGGAAAGCATAATCTTTCTTCCTGTTTTGTCATATTTGTAAAATGAGAAAGTTGAACCAGATAAAACTTTACAATCTTTCAGAAGCTATAGACCACTTGGCAAGCTATTTATATCACTCCTCTCATTTAATTATCATATCTATGCTGATGATTCTCAAATCTATCCATCCAGCTCCACCTTTGTGCAGACCTCCTGTCTTCCGTTTCCAATTGCCTTTCACACATCTCAACTCAAAAAGTCCAAAACAAAACTTAATATCCTTCCCTCCGAATTCCCCCCACTTTTTAACCTCCCTTTTATTACAGAAGGCACTTCTGCTCTTCCAGACTTTCAGGCTTATACTCTAGAAGCAATTTTGGATTCCTCTCTATCTCTTGATCCCACATCCCTATGCCCCAATACCAACTGTTGCGAACATCTTTATCACTTTTGCAACATATCTCAAATATATATCATCTTATCTCCTCCAACACAAGTCGCCACTCCTGTCCCTCTTTCTCTAACACCTGTATTATCATAAAAGCCTGCTAGTGGGTCAGTCTTTCCTTACTCCAATCTATACTTTGCTCAGGCATGAAAGTGATTTTCCTAAAATGCAACTCTAAATTTGTCACAATCCTAAAATCCCAACTCAGCTTCCTATTGCCTCTACCTGCAATCAAATAGAAAAGGCTCTGTTTGGCATTCAAAGGCCTTTATAATCTTTCCAGTCTTTTTATACCTTACTCCCACAGACACACACTTTGATCCATTCCTCCTGGCTAATCTACAAACAGGACACTTGATCTCTTGGTTCTGGTTTTCTGGTTTTCTTGGACATTCATCCTGTAACATTCTTCCTCAGTTGTTTCAACTACTGACCTTTCTGGGTTTTTCTTTATTTACTCCCAACTAAAATGCACCCCCACTTTTTTCAACAAAAAGCCTTCTTATATATTTGATTACATGTTGTTTCCCAATTAGATTATAAGTTCCTGGTGAGAAGAAACAATCTTTTTTTTGTCTTTTTTTTTTTTTGTATCCCAGGTGTGTGGCACACAGGTGCTTAATAAATGTTTGATTAATTTGACTGTAGATTGCTTTTTTAACTTACAATGCCAAAAATGCTGAGGGGTGGAGCCAAAATGACAGTAAAGGTGGGGACTCACCTGAGTTCTCCCAAATTCTGGAGAGCAAAAGAGATCATATAAGAGGCAAAAGGACCCCTACAGGCAAAAATGTTTGTAGCAGCTTTTTGTGTGTGTGTGTGGAGGCAAAGAATTTGAAATCATAGGAATGCCCATCAATTTGGGAATGGCTAAACAACTTGTGGTATGTAATTGTGATATAATACTATTGTTCTATAAAAAATAAATGGAGAGCTTTCAAAAAAACCTAGAAAAATCATATCAACTGAAACAAAGTAAAGTGAGCAGAACCAAGAAAATAGGATACATAACAACATTGTATAATATTCACTGTGTACTGTGAATTAACTTAGTTATTCTCAGGAATCCAGTAATCCCAAAATAATTCTGAAGGATTAATGAGACTATCCACTTCCAGGGAAATAAATGATGGAATATGAGCATAGACTGAAGGATAATTTTTTTCACTTTCTTCATCTTTCTTGCTTTTTTTTTTTTTTTTTTTTTTTGGAGGGGGGTGGTGGAATCCCAACTCCAGGTTGTTTTTGTGCATATTATTCCCAAAGCTTGCATGTGCTCTTTTCTTCAACTCTTCCTCAGAATCCTTAATTTTTTTTGAAGTTAACTCAAAAAACATCTTTTCACATGAAGCTTTTCCTGATTCCCATGGCTGTTAGTACTTCACCCCCAAATTATCTTGTCTTTATTCATATTTGTTTTATATATTCTTATTTTATAGATATAACTGTGTTGCATATTGTCTCCTCTGAGAGACTGTATGCTCTCTGAGGGTATGAACTGCATTATTATCTACTTTACATTCCTATCATCTCAGAAAGTGCCTAGTGCACATTAAGACTTTAATAAATGATGTTGATTAAATTATATAGATAATCCATTGTAGGTAGATAATCTTTTAAAAGACTAACTTCATAGTACTTAGTCTTTATTGTAATTTAATACATTAGGCAGGAGGTGAACTTTTAAGTCATCTTGTTTTGCTGTTGTTTTCAAAAAAATTTTTAAGTTGTGTAATTTCCTGATTTGTTATATTATTAAAAATCTATCATATTTAAGGAAAAGGAAACTAAGAAAACATAAAAAGATTAAAACTAGGCTATTTACCTTCATCAAGAATCCTCCAAATATACTGCCTAAACTAATAAGGTCATGTGCCTTTTATGTTATATTGGACAAACAATGAGTAATTTGAATGTAAAGATGCTTTAAAATTTATATAGATTCATTCAAGCCTCATATTGTGGGTTTCCAAGAGTCTGAAGAGAACATATAAAGATTTAATTATTTTCTGATCTTGGCATACATCTCTCCAATCATATTCTTTGTGTTACTTCTGCAAAATTCTTGCTAGAGAATGTGTTGTAGCCTGACACATATATACTCTGTACTTCTTCTTTGCCCTTAGGGTAGCCTACAATTTAAATCCTTTTAGAGCCTTGTGACATTATTTCATGATTTATATCCATGCAACCTCATCAGAAGAAAATTTCTATTAAAATGCTGAGAAAAAGTGTGGGGTCATGGAAAGCATTAGGCAATTTCTTGTATGCAATTTAGCTTTTTCCTCTCCTCTTTTTCCACTCTCTAATAACTTCATTGTCCAGACACAACATCTAGTGAAAAAGACATGGAATGACAGACTGGTCTTCTTAATGAAGGTAAATAGCATAGTTTTAATCTGTTTATGTCTTTTAAAAGATTAAACTAAATCTTAGAAGGGCTAAGGGTTGTTTAATATGATAGGACTGCCATGTATTAGAGCCCATACTTGGATCTAGTTATCCGACCACAACTCTAGCAATCTTTTTTAATCTATGACACTGCTTCTTATAAAAATTAATGAAAATGAAGAGTAGTTAAGGACTCGTTTAAGCTTGAGAAAAGCACTATTTATCAGGTAAATTATAATGGAGAACACTGCAAATTGGAAAGGAATCTATAGACATAGAAAAAAGTTGATCAACTATCAAATTTACTATCACTAATTATTACGATGCCGTTTTTACAGTTCTGTAGTTATAGACATCAAAATTCTGACACGACTGGCCAACTGAATACCAATTCATTAATTGATTATTAATTCAAACAAAAGGAAATACAGCTTTTTAGAGGGACAGAAGGTGTAAGTATGGGAGAACAGTGTCCAAATTTTCTATGGTAATAAATGAAGAGAGTAAAGTTACTTTAGTAGAAAAAATTATAAAGACTACATATTTACAGTTTCTTAGATCCACCTTTCCAAAATTTTATAATGCAAGATTCTTATGCTAAGATTATTTGAGTGACAATCATTTATAAGAAAGAAAACCTCTACTATGGTAAGTAAAGCAACTATAACTTGTAGGGATATTTTCAAAGGAAAAGATTCATTACAAAACTCTCTTCTCTCATGATCAATGTTTAAAATACCTAATATTTTAAGTTCACTCGGCATTAGTCTTTGAATCAACAATTATGAATTATAATTTCTTCATAGCATAAATTTAAACTGCTTAATGAAAGTTAGAAGTTAGAGACAATAAAGCTGAAAGAATATTTATGTAAATTTTAAAATATTTATGTAAATTACTTCTATACTGAAATTTAGATGAATGATTCTCAGGCCTAGTGTGAGCAGAAAATTTTGTTTGTATAAAATATGATTGGGTGTACTCATTATGAAAAACTGATCATAGTTTGAGACAGTAAATATGGTCAGACACACTTAGATTAAAGATGATAACTGATAAAGATAAAGATGTAACTGGGAAAATTGCTAAGGCCTCTTTTACAATATCTGTAAAATGAGTAGATTGGAATTTTATGAAAAGACAATACATTTTCTTAGAACCAATTATAATCAAAATTTTTTCCAACTTTGGTAAGAGGCATAATATTTTCCTTTCTTGAATTTAGTCAGGAAACTAGTGTAATTAATTTTGAGATGGTATAGCTTCTAATTTTGAGATGGTATAGCTTAACCTATTTAAGAACACTTTTAAGAACACTTATTCCACATGAAATTCTACATTTATCAGCTTAATTTATTTTTTGTCTAACATTCTTTGAATATAAATATACAAAAGAAAAATTTTACTCATAAAATAAGGTCAAGAAATAATCTGAAGATTCATAAAATAACGATAGATTTTAAATTTTCTAAGTTATATTTAAGTTTATTGAAACTTTCAACTATTTCAAATCATTTATTTTCAAAGTAATGATATCTGAAAATAAATGAGATGGATGATTAAAGGAAAATGGATAATATAAATAGTACTATTAAAAAGAATGCTACATTGAAAAATCAGTGAAGAAAATTTTTTATTCTCAGAATATTTTATGTCTTTCATAGTGATCTTATCTGGAACAGTAGATAGAAATAACCAGTGTGAAATAGGCAAAAATCCAGCAGATGGCTCTCAATGTTCAACTTTTAAAGGCACTAGTAAATTTCAACTTCCAAATAAATCAAAGTTTTATTTTAAATCTTAATGTTAATGTCATTAAAAATCAAACTAATTGAATTTCTTGAAAGATATAATACTGCATAAGAAAAAAAAGAAAATTTTATAGTCTTAGAAAATATTTCAAAAGAAAATATAAGAAGAATTAAATGTAATGTTTGAAATAGAAAGGAAGAGTAAGAGAAGATTCCAGTGATTAAGAGGCATAAAAATAACATGGTACCATAATTTATAGAAATTTGCTTACACAAAAGTCAAGAAGACGAGTTCAAGTTCCATATCTGACATATACTACATATGTAACTTTGGCTAAGTTAATTAAGATCTAAGTATCCTATGAAAATCTTTATAGCTAACTTGAAAAGAAGAATAATAAATGTTCCTAATTGGGCATTCCCTACATTGATGCAATCATAGATCTAGTTAAAAAATAAAAGGAAAAACTTGATTTTATAGAATGTAAACTATTTTCCTATATATAATCTTTCAACTTTATTATTCCATAAAAATTCTTCTCTCCAAAGTTTCTAATGACCACTTAATTGCAAAATCTAATAGCCTTTATCATTCCTCAGTCTCCTTGATCTCTCTGCAGTCTTTCACATCTTTGACCACTCTCTCAATTAGTACTAGCTGAATTAAAATTATAGGAAAATAATTTCATTACACATACAAGTATGAAAAAAACCTAGCATGATAAAAACCACATGAAGCAATTATAGGTAAGAAATGTAGTTAAACAAAAATAAGAGAATGGGTTATAAAAAGCGAACATTAGGATCAGAAATTCAATTCAGGAAACATTTATAGAGCATCCACATTATGGAAAAATATTATGCTAGAAACTATTGGAATTAATAAGGAAAAAAAAGATAATTTTTGTCTTTAAGGTATCGATGATCTATTAAGTGAGATATGGCATGCATAAGACATGTATACATAGAAATACAATTCAAAACAGAATGCAATGTCTTGCAGGAGAGGTAAAGCTAAAAAAAGGATATTAGAAAATTAGGAAATAAGAGAAATATCTAATGCCTGACTGTGTTTGAGGATGGGAATCTGGATCAGGAAATACTGAATGCAAGATAGAATGAAAGAGCATTTCTTAGATGCTGGGCATTGTACTAAGCAATGGGAACATGAATGAAATTATGCAGGGCAGTCCCCATCCTAAAGGACCTTACAATGTAGTAGAGGAAAATACATTTATACTGGGATGCCAAAAAGGGGAGAGGTGAAGGAAAACTATCTATTAAGAAGCAATGCAATGGTGGAGAATGGAAATGAAAGTTAAGTGAAGCATAGCTGGGATCTTTTGCAAAATAATGCTGAAAGTGAAAATATCATCAATAATGGAAAGTATACTGCAAAGTAGAGTTCTCCTAGGGTGACACAATGGCAAGTGAACAGGAAGAGATAGTGCCTGAAGCGATTTGCGGACAATATTTGACTTAATTTTATTCATTCTATATTAATTAGTGAAATTGGTTTACAACTTTTTTTTTTTATATTATATTTATCTGGTAATAAAGGTACTGGGATAATGATCTATATTTCCCTAGTTTTATAAATAAATAGGAAATAAATACAAAATAGAGATTATTTTTACTTATAAGTTCTTAAAGAATTTCACTGTGAAGTCATCTGGTCCAGCTATTTTTTAGATTGTTTTTTGCAAGGAAAATAAATCTTTGATGACAGAGTAACTCCTCTAATGTCAAACCTTGCGATCTTAAAATAAAAAAAAATTTAAAAAATCATTTTCTACATGATCTTTTTTGGAGCACTTTCTTGATATAAAATTAATTACCAGAATTATCTGATTTGTTTGAACATTGGGTTTTCCCTCTAAATATATTGATGTTTGTCTAACTTTTTCTTCTTTCTTTTTTTTCTTACAAAAATCTTTACTACAAAGTATATCTCTAGAAAGAAAGATGGCAAGAACATGCAGAAATTGATAGACATAAAAACAAAATGTATAAATAAAAATATACACATGTATTTTTAAAAGTAAAACAAACTGAAGCCCAGAATGGGGGGCAGTGGGAAATTGTCCTAAACTCACAACTAATAAATAACTGTACAAAGAACTCAAAATCAGGTCTTCTGACTCCAAATCCAATTCAGTGTCATTCTTTTTCTGCTAAAAGTAATTTTTGAGCTCAAACATTAGGAAACACAACTTAAAAAGCAAAATAACAACAATAATAATATAGTAACAAAGTATTCCTCTTTATTATTTTAAAATTTCTTCTGTGCATATTATAGACCCTCCTCTTCCATTTTTAATTTTACAGATTTGTATTCTCAGTCTTTGGACTAAATTTGAAAGTTGTTTTGAAATTTGTAAGTTGTTAATTTAATTGGTCTTTTTGAAAAAGCAATTCTTAATTTTAATTAACTTCATTTTGTTTTTCTTCTTAAATCTCTTGTTTCTATTCTTAAACTTATAATCTCTCTTTTTTAACTGTTTCAGAGGTTGTTTTTGTTCTTTCTTAGTGTTTGAATATTTAAGTTTAATTTACTTATTTTCAACTTAATTTCTTATTAATATGACTGATTAAAAGAATAACTTTGGCTAAATTCCTTAACTTGCATAATTCCTGGCACATAGACGTACTTAAATGCTTGGGGTTTTATAGATTGATTCCACATACGTGGTACTGACTTTTAAATATTATAGTACAGGCTTTCCCCCCTCCTCACCCCACCCTATTAAAAAAAAAAAAAAAAAAAAAAACAAACTCAATTATTCTTAAACAGATAGCTTTTTCAGGCTCCATGTTGTTATATAAATTTATTAATTTGACTTTTATTTAATTTTATGGTATGAAAACATAGTCTGCATAATTTATCCATATTTAAATTTATAAAAAACATCTATACAGTCTACTATGTGATCAATTTTTGTGAGGTTCTGGTATTTATTTTAAAAGGATGTATAGTCCTTTTTATTTTTCAATTTTTTACTTTCTTTTTTTCTTTATCTTTTTGCTAATAAATGTAGATATTGTTTAGTGATCATTATCCTTTTATGTTAATGAAATACACATATTTATCCTAAATAATAATCTGATGTCTGTTTAAATTATCATATCAGTATAACAAAAATATATAATTATAACTAAAAATACTAAATTGGTTGTATGTTGTTCTTTTCATTAATAGGTTGTCAATTAGTTTGTAATCCCCTCTCTACTGTTTAAAAAGGTCTCTCTTCTAAAGCATCATTATGGAGTTATAAAATAATCTAACCATTCTGGAAGGCAATTTAGAACTGCCCAAAGGACTATCAAACAGTCTCTGTATTAGATCTGCATAAAAGCTGGAAAAGGACCCAAATGTGCAAAAATGTTTATAGTAGCCCTTTTTTCAGTGGCAAGGATTTGAAAATGGAGTGCATGCCCTTCAGGTGGGGAATGGCTAAGTAAGTTATTATATATGAATCTAATGAAATATTATTGTTCTATAAAAAATGATGAGTACGCCTGGACTTACATGAAATGATGCTAAATAAATTAAGCAAAACCAGGAAAACACTGTACATAATATCAAGATTAGGTGATGATAAATTGTGATGGATTTGGTTCAACAAGAAGGTAATTCAAGGCAATTCCAACAAACTTATAAAGGAAAGTGCCATCCACATCCAGACAGATAATAAGGGAGATTGAATGTGAATCAAAGCATAGTAATAGTATTTTCACCTTTTATTAAAGTGAAAAAAAAAAAAAAAACAAACTATGAATAAAAATTAAAACATATGGCATAAATTTTTTTAAAAAGAGGTTAAAAATAAAAATGGTATCTCCTTCTAGAATTGGGCAATGAAAGATAACAAATTCAGAATGAGGCCTTGAGGGGATAATTAGATGGAGAAATCCAGACTTAACTTGCAAGAAACTCAAGATTGAGAAATGAAGAGAAAGTCAAGATTCTTAAGAGGTAATGAATTTAAGACAGAAAAATCCTGGATGAGAGGGTAGAGGATCAGATCAAGGATATAAGTTAAACTTAGCCTATCAAGGGGATGGGTATGTCTTCCTAAGTGAAAGTATAAAGGAGGTAAAGACAAGTGAAGATATAGATATTCAAAGTGTGGAGTAAGGGGAAAATGTAAGCTCTTGATTTTGTAATTCTATGATTTTTTTTCACTAATGTAATAGGCAAGGTGTTCTCAGACAAAGGCTGGTGAGAAGATGGTGATCTTCAACAAAAATGAGTTATTAAAGCATCCCCTATAACAATACAAAGGAACACTGAATAGCAGTGTGAAGAAGATATTGAGAGTAAAGAGATAACTGAAACTGGGAACAGTCAGGGATTAAGTGTCAAAAAAGGAAAAAAAAAATGTTCTCTTACATTCTTTAAAATCTATCTTAATTATTTACATTTTCTTCATATTCTGTATTTTGTTCCTTACTATATCTATAAAACATACTAATTATTTCATAATAATTTCACAATTTCAAGTAATAATAGAATCAAAACACATTAAATTAAATTATAAAATGTAAATGAATTTATTCCATAAAATTAGATGTACATAAAAAATAAAAATATTAATAAAGATTCTATATAAATATTGTAAAATTGTATAAAAGATTATATAAAAGTAGTAATTTTACCTTATTGAAAATATACATAACCAAAAGACTTTTAAGAGATATATAATAAAGATCATTTAAAGATCAGATTTCACAACCTTTGTGAAAATATATTGCTGCTTTTTAAAAAGTTTGTAGTTTTATTAGTTAGGGAGGTATTTTAAAAAGAGTGAAAAAAGAGAGCTAACAGTAAGTTTATGACATTTAACCAAATCAAAGAACAAACTAAGGCAATTATAATCAAGTATGTAAGGTAATAAGTTCAATCATACTTTCCTTAAAAACATGAAAACATCCTCAAAGAAAGCAAAGTCCAGCCTATTATGTCATGTATTTGTAAAGTGTCATTTAGCTTAATTTTTAAAAATTAAGGTCCAATTACTTCAATTAAAAAAAAAAAAAAAAAAAAAAGATTTCTCATTAGCCCCTTACCTGTTTTTCAGCATGCCCATATTCCGGTCCTTGGTTTGGCAAAAAATAGCAAATGTGGCCATTATTTTTAGCTTTTTCTCTTAAAGCCATAGCTGTTCGTACAGTGGCATTTCGAGCATGCACAAAAACCATCACCTAAAACAAAACAGAAAACAATTTATTCAATAGATGGTTGAACATTATTCAATGAAATACAAAAACCACAATAATCTTTTAATCAAATATGAAATGCTTGTTTTAAGAAACTTCCTTTCCATTGATGTCAGTCATTCATTTCTTTTAGCACCATTTCCCCCAACAAAATGTGGGTCACCGCCATACTTCCCAAAGAAACCAAAGACTTGGAAGAGGTGCACGGAAAAAGAAATTTAGTAAGTATGTCATATCAACCTTATATAATGAGGATTATACTAAGAATTAGGGATACACGACAAGCAAGTAAAAGTCTATAGAACTTGGATTCTAAAAGGGAAGACAATATATCAAGGGCAGACAGAGTGGGAAAGAATATGAGAAGGTATACTGGGAAGGGCAAAATCATTGGAAAATGTCTAGTAAATCATATGGCCTGGTTCTAGGCAAGACAAAGTGAGGATTTAATTTGTACAGCCAAGACCCACAGGCAAAGTCCAAGTTCTGGCTGCAGGAGGAAGAAAAATAGTCCAAGGATATGAAGGCAGTTTTCATATGAAGAAATCAAAGCTACCAGTGGTCATATGAATTTGGAAGGGATGTGGGAAAACTGATACACACTTTGACTTAGTAATATTATGGTTTACATGCCAAAGAGCTCATATTGGAAAAAAAAAAAAAAGACCTATTTGTACAAAACTATTTATAGAAGATTATTCTGTGGTGGCAAAGAATTGGAATCAAGCAACTGGGGAAGGGCTAAAAAATAACCTGCAGTATATATAACTGTGATAGAATATTATATAAGAAATGGTGAATAGGATGCTTTCAGAGAAACCTGAAAGACTTACAAGAACTAATACAAAGTGAAGTGAGAAGAGCTAGGAAAATATTGTATGTGATAAAAACAATCCTACATGAAGATCATTTGTGGATAATTTAGCGATTCTCAGCAACATGATAAGCCTAGACATTTTCAAAGCACTTAATGAAAAAATGCAATTCATCTCTAGAAAAAAAGATCTGATGGAGACTGAATGCAGATCAAAACTTAATTTTTTAACTTTATTTTTCACATGTTTACTTTGTATGTTTTTTGATAATATGACTAATGTGGAAATATGTTTTGCATGACTGCCCATATATAACCTCTATCAAATTACTTGCCTTCTCAAAGCAGAGAAAGAAGAGAACTTGGAAGTCAAAAATTTTAAAAACTAATTTTAAAAATTGTTTTTACATGAAACTTGAAAAAAATATTCAAAAAAATTCTAAAATCATAGAATAGTTCATTATTTACAAAAAACAAAAACAAACAAACAAACAAAAAAAAAAAAAAAAAAAAAAACCAGGATTATATCACAGTAGAAACCATGACTTGTTGAATTGTTTCTTAGAGAGATATTGTTTGGGGGCAACTAAATGGTGCAGTAGGAGGACCTGAGTTCAAAGCTAGTTTCAGATACTTAATACTTACTAGATGTGTATAACCTTGGACAAAGTTATTTAACCCCTTTTCTTTGCCAATTTTTTTCTGATTTCCTGATATATACCTCATGCTTTGTGCCTACTGAGCCCAACTCTTTAGAAACTATCTCAGGCCAGATTTGACCTCAGGTTCTCCTGATTTCAGGCCCAGAGCTTCATCCATTGTGCTTCTAACTTCAGACTATGTATGTATGTATGTATGTAATTATTTACATACTGTCTCCTATTTTTTTCCCCCCATTCTAGGAATCCCAAGAGCCTATAAGTTGCATGGACCATGCTAGATGCTTAAGGGTTAGAATAATAGCATGAAGGAAGGAAGGAAAATCATCAGACCATATAGGTATGACCTAAATAATATCCCTTTTGAATATGTAAAGATGATGAATAGATTGAAGGCCTGAATTACTATGTGGACTGAAGTCCACAATTTACAGGAGACAGTAACAAAACAAGTTCAGAAAAAAAGAGTCCGAGTTTTTGCAATCTAGGCTTCATCAATATGTGAACCAAGAGCACACTGATTTTCAGAGGCAGAGGAACAAGGGATTAAATTGTCAACATTTTCTGGGTTATGGAGAAATTAAAGAAGTTCTGAAAGAACATCTATTTCTGCTTCACTGGCTACACTAAAGCCTTTGATTGTGTGGATCACCACTAAATGTGGTAAATCCTCAAAGATATAGAATGACCAGATCATTTTATTTATCTCCTGAGAAAGATGTAGGTCAAAAAACAACAGTTAAAACTGAACATGGAACAAATGATTGATATAAGATTAGAAAAGGAGTATGGCAAAATTGGCTGTGAGAGTTGGGCAATAAGGAAAGCTGAGTATTAAGTAATCAATGTTTTTGAATTGTGGTGCTGGAGAAGACTTTTAGGAGTCCCTTAGACAGCAAAGAGATCAATTAGTCAAAACTTAATTTAGGCTATTCACGGGCAAGTATTGAAACAAAAGCTTAATACTCTGGTCACATAATAAAAGGGTAGGAATAACTGGAAAAGACCCTATGATTGCAAAAGAAAAAAGGGACAGGGGGAAGATAAGATTGATAAATAGTGTCATGGAACATAATATGAACAGAATGGACATGGAAAAAGAGTGAAGGATAGAAAGGCCTGATGTGCTATGGTTTGTGGGGTCACAAAGAATAAAAAAAAAAAAACTTGATAAGAGGCAACACTATCAGACAAAGCACTGTTTTTAAGTTTTTGCTTCATGTTTTATAAGAGACAGTCTCAACTATTGGGGCACGCAGATGTGGTGAAGATAATAAGAGAATATGTAGCAGTGATTTATTTTAAAAATCAAGATGAGATAGGAATATTTAACTAAATCAGTGATGTTCATAATTTTTTTCTTTAACTTAGAATAAAAGTTGCAGCAACTATACTTAAAATCCAGGCAAATTTTAAAGTTACCTTAACTTTTTCAATACATTTTGCTGTTTGTGAAATTCTGATTGGTATGGGTAACAGAACGTCTCCTAAATACAGCAATACATTGGTCTAGCCAATACATATTAACAAGTAACTAGTAATTCAATAATATGTACTTAATGTATAGAATAAAATATCTTTAAAAGTTTATCATTTTGAGACTTCCGGCCAAGATGGCGGCGTGGAGGAAGACAGCTGCTTGAGCTCCTCGTTTTCTCTCAGAACTTACTTCATGACAAGCCTCTGACTTAATGCTTGACCCAGAAAGAAATCCACAAATTATCACCAAGAGAAGACATCCTTGAAAGTCGCCAGAAAAGGTCTGTGTTTGTTCGGGGGAGGGTCAATCAGACTGGGCGCAGACTGAGGGCAGACAGCCAGAGCAAGACAGGCAGCTCACACAGCTCAGACCGGAGGGGGAGGGGTGTGATCTCTGCCGTTTCTGTGAAAGGGCTTTTGCCCCAGTGTGGATGCTCCGTCTTGGCAGCAAGCCAGGAGCGGTGGAGAGGGTGTAAACACCAAGGTGAAGATTAAAACCCCAGAAAGCCAGCGTCTCTCAGAGCCCGGCCACCCCCAACCCCCACCTGGACTGACTCGGTGTGTTCTCGGAGCCTCAGAGCGCAGACTCAGTACAGTCATTGCTGTTCTGTTAGTGGCTCTCTGCTGCCCTACCCCTAGTCTGTAGAGGAAGCCCATTAATAACATCCAGCCCTATCCCCCGCAAAACAGACCAATTGTTTCTCTTGTCAGTTTGTTTTCTTTGATTCCTGCTCTGACAAAATGAACAAAAAATTCAAAAGGGCTCTAACCATTGACAGCTTCTGTGTGGAGAGGGAGCAGACTTCAAATGCTGAGGAGACTAGGAACAGACTGTCCCCAGATGCATCCCCTGGGAGGGATATAAGCTGCTCCTCAATACAAAAGAACCTCATAGAGGAAATCAAAAAGGCTCTCACAAGAGAGCTGGAAGAGAAATGGGAAAAGGAAAGGGAAGCTTGGCAAGAGAGCCTGGAGAAGTCATCCATGCATTCAAAGACAGAATGGATAAAGAAATCAAATCATTGAGAAACAAGATTAGTGGCTGGAAAAGGTAAACAACTCAAGGAAAACAGGATTAGTGAGCTGGAAAAGTAAAAATTCCAAGGAAAACAGATTAGTGAGCTGGAAAAGGTAAACAACTCCAAGGAAAACAGGATTAGTGAGCTGGAAAAGGTAAACAACTCCAAGGAAAACAGGATTAGTGAGCTGGAAAAGGTAAACAACTCCAAGGAAAACAGGATTAGTGAGCTGGAAAAAGAAATCAGCTCTCTAAAAAATAAAATGGATAAAATGGAAAAAAATTCCATAGAAGATAAAAACTCAATTGGACAATTACAAAGAGATATAAAAAAAGTGAGTGAAGAAAATACATCATTGAAAATTAGACTGGAACAAGTGGAAAAGAATGACTCAAGGAGAAACCAAGAGGGAGTCAAGCAAAACCAGAGAAATGAAACAACTGAAAAGACTGTCAAGTACCTTACCAGAAAGACAACAGACCTGGAAAACAGATCCAGGAGAGACAATTTGAGAATAATCGGACTCCCTGAAAAATGGGAGGAAAAAAAGAGCTTGGACACCATTTTCGAGGAAATTATCAAAGAGAACTGCCCAGACGTTTTGGAAACAGAGGGCAAAATAGACATTGAAAAAATTCATCGATCACCTACTGAAAGGGACCCTAAAATCAAAACGCAAAGAAATATAGTGGCCAAGTTCAAGAACCATCAGACAAAGGAAAAGATATTGGAAGCTGCTAGAAAAAAACAATTCAGATCCACAATAAGGATAACACAGGATCTAGCAGCGTCCACATTAAAAGAACGCAGGGCCTGGAACATGATATTCCGAAAGGCTAAGGAACTTGGTATGCAGCCAAGAATAACTTACCCAGCAAGAATGAGCATCGTTTTCCAGGGAAGAAGATGGACATTTAACGAAATAAATGAATTCCATCTATTTTTGATGAAAAAACCAGACCTACATAAAAGGTTTGATCTTCAAATACAGAACTCAAGAGACTTCTAAAAAAGGTAAAAAGAAATCTTGAGAACTATACTTCTGTCAAAAAAATATGTAAAGAATATATGTACAATTTGTCTTAGAAACTAGAGGTGGAAAGGAGATTATATCATAAAAAAGTATAAAGTGGTGGTACAACATCTCATGAAGAGGCAAAGGTAACCTATGATAACTGAGAGAAAGAAAGGAGGGAGATGAACATAGTGTGTATCAATAGACATTTGTTGTATGGTGAAACTTCTTCCACATCATTGAAAAGTGAAAGGGAAGGAGTAAGCTAAGGGGAAGGGAATATAGTAATTTCGAGGAAAAGGGGTAAAATAAGGGGAGGATCTTTAAGGTGGGGGAGGGATCCTAAAAAGGGAGGGCTGTGAAAAGCAAGTGGTGTTTACCAGTTTAATACTGGATAGGAGGGTAACAGGGAAGGAAAGGGGAAAAGCATAAGCAGGGGTTAATAGGATGGCAAGCAATATAGAATTAGTCCCTCTAACCATAAATGTGAATGGGGCAAACTGCCTCATAAAGAGGAAGCAGTTAGCAGACTGGATTAAAAGTCAGAATCCTACTATATGTTGTTTACAGGAAACACACCTGAAACAGGATGAGACATTCAAACTAAAAGTAAAAGGGTGGAGCAGAATCTATTATGCTTCAGGCAAAACCAAAAAAGCAGGAGTAGCCATCCTCAACTCAGATCAAGCAAAAACAAAAATTGATCTAATTAAAAGAGATAAGGAAGGGCATTATATCCTGCTAAAGGGAAGCATCAATAGTGAAGCAGTATCAATATTAAACATGTATGCACCAAGTGGTGCAGCATCTAAATTCTTAAAAGAGAAATTAAGAGAGCTGCAAGAGGAAATAGATAGCAAAACTATAATAGCGGGAAATCTCAACCTTGCACTCTCAGAATTAGATAAATCAAACCACAAAATAAATAAGAAAGAAGTCAAAGAGGTAAATAGAATACTAGAAAAGTTTGATATGATAGATCTTTGGCGAAAGCTAAATGGAGACAGAAAGGAATATACTTTCTTCTCAGCAGTTCATGGAACCTATACAAAAATTGATCATATACTAGGGCATAAAAACCTCAAAATCAAATGCAGTAAGGCAGAAATAGTAAATGCATCCTTTTCAGACCATGATGCAATCAAAATAACATTTAATAAAAAGCCAGGGGAAAATAGACCAAAAAATAATTGGAAACTAAATAATCTTACACTAAAGAATGATTGGGTAAAACAGCAAATCATAGACATAATTAATAACTTCACCCAAGAAAATGACAATAATGAGACATCATACCAAAATGTGTGGGATACAGCCAAAGCAGTAATAAGGGGAAGTTTTATATCTCTACAGGCCTACTTGCATAAAATAGAGAAAGAGAGGGCCAACGAATTGGGCTTACAACTAAAATTGCTAGAAAAGGAACAAATTAAAAACCCCCAGACAAACACAAAACTTGAAATTCAAAAAATAAAAGGTGAGATTAATAAAACTGAAAGTAAAAAAACTATTGAATTAATTAATAAAACTAAGAGTTGGTTTTATGAAAAAACCAACAAAATAGACAAACCCTTAGTAAACCTTATTAAAAAAAGGAAAGAGAGAAAGCAAATTGATAGTCTTGAAAATGAAAAGGGTGAACTCACCACTAATGAAGAGGAAATTAGAACAATAGTTAGGAGCTACTTTGCTCAACTTTATGCCGATAAATTCGATAACTTAAATGAAATGGAAGAATACCTTCAAAAATATAGCTTGCCCAGATTAACAGAGGAAGAAGTAAGTAGTCTAAATAGTCCCATCTCAGAAAAAGAAATAGACCAAGCTATTAACCAACTTCCTAAGAAAAAGTCCCCAGGACCAGATGGATTTACAGGTGAATTCTACCAAACATTTAAAGAACAACTAACTCCAATGGTATGTAAACTATTTGAAAAAATAGGGATTGAAGGAGTCCTACCAAATTCCTTCTATGACACAGACATGGTACTGATACCTAAACCAGGTAGATCGAAAACTGAGAAAGAAAACTATAGACCAATTTCCTTAATGAATATTGATGCTAAAATCTTAAATAAGATATTAGCAAATAGACTTCAGAAAATCATCCCCAGGATAATACACTATGACCAAGTGGGATTTATACCAGGAATGCAGGGCTGGTTTAATATTAGGAAAACTATTAGCATTATTGACCATATTAATAATCAAATTAATAAAAACCATATGGTCATCTCAATAGATGCAGAAAAGGCATTTGATAAAATCCAACATCCATTCCTACTAAAAACGCTTGAGAGTATAGGAATAAATGGACTATTCCTTAAAATAATAAGGAGCATATATTTAAAACCTTCAGTAAACATCATATGTAATGGTGATAAACTAGAACCTTTCCCTGTAAGATCAGGAGTGAAACAAGGTTGCCCACTATCACCATTACTATTCAATATAGTACTAGAAACTCTAGCCTTGGCAATAAGAGCCGAGAAAGAGATCCAAGGAATTAGAGTAGGAAATGAAGAAATCAAATTGTCACTTTTCGCAGATGACATGATGGTATACTTAGAGAACCCCAAAGACTCTGCTAAAAAGCTATTAGAAATAATTCAGAATTTTAGCAAAGTCGCAGGATACAAAATAAATCCACATAAATCCTCAGGATTTTTATACATTACCAACACAATCCAACAGCAAGAGATACAAAGAAAAATTCCATTCAAAATAACAGTCGATAGTATAAAATATTTGGGAATATATCTACCAAAGGAGAGTCAGGAATTATATGAGCAAAATTACAAAACACTTGCCACAAAAATAAAGTCAGATTTAAATAAGTGGAAAGACATTCAGTGTTCTTGGATAGGCCGAGCGAATATAATAAAGATGACAATACTCCCCAAACTAATCTATTTATTTAGTGCTATACCAATCAGACTCCCAAGAAACTATTTTAATGACCTAGAAAAAATAACAACAAAATTCATATGGAAGAATAAAAGGTCGAGAATTGCAAGGGAACTAATGAAAAAAAAGTCAGAGGAAGGTGGTCTAAGTGTACCTGATTTAAAGCTATATTATAAAGCAACAGTCACCAAAACCATTTGGTATTGGCTAAGAAATAGACTAGTTGATCAGTGGCATAGGTTAGGGCAAGATAGTGAATAAAAATAGCAATCTAATCTTTGACAAACCCAAAGATCCCAAATTTTGGGATAAGAATTCATTATTTGACAAAAACTGCTGGGAAAACTGGAAATTAGTATGGCAGAAACTAGGCATGGACCCACATTTAACACCACATACTAAGATTAGATCAAAATGGGTCCAAGATTTAGGCATAAAGAACGAAATCATAAATAAATTGGAGGAACATGGGATGGTTTACCTCTCAGACTTGTGGAGGAGGAAGGAGTTTGTGTCCAAGGGAGAACTAGAGACCATTATTGATCACAAAATAGAACATTTTGATTACACCAAATTAAAAAGTTTCTGCACAAACAAAACTAATGCAAACAAGATTATAAGGGAAGTAACAAATTGGGAAAAAATTTTTACAGTTAAAGGTTCTGATAAAGGCCTCATCTCCAAACTATACAGAGAATTGACTTTAATTTATAAGAAATCAAGCCATTCTCCAATTGATAAATGGTCAAAGGATATGAACAGACAATTTTCAGATGATGAAATTAAAACTATTTCCACTCATATGAAAGAGTGTTCCAAATCACTATTGATCAGAGAAATGCAAATTAAGACAACTCTGAGATATCATTACACACCTGTCAGATTGGCTAAGATGACAGGAACAAATAACGATGAATGTTGGAGGGGCTGTGGGAAAACTGGGACACTGATGCATTGTTGGTGGAGTTGTGAAAGAATCCAACCATTCTGGAGAGCAATCTGGAATTATGCCCAAAAAGTTATCAAAATGTGCATACCCTTTGACCCAGCCATACTACTACTGGGCTTATACCCCAAGGAACTACTAGAGAAGGGAAAGGGTCCTGTATGTGCCAAAATGTTTGTGGCAGCCCTTTTCATAGTGGCTAGAAGCTGGAAGATGAATGGATGTCCATCAATTGGAGAATGGTTGGGTAAACTATGGTATATGAATGTTATGGAATATTATTGTTCTATAAGAAATGACCAACAGGAGAAATACAGAGAGGCTTGGAGAGACTTACATCAACTGATGCTGAGTGAAACGAGCAGAACCAGAAGATCATTATACACTTCAACAATGCTACTGTACGAGGATGTATGCTGATGGAAGTGGATTTCTTCAACATAGAGAAGAGCTAATCCAATTCCAATTGATTAATGATGGACAGAACCAGCTACATCCAGAAAAGGAACACTGGGAAATGAATGTAAACTGTTATTTTTACCTTCGGAATCCAATTCTTCCTGTGCAACAAAAAATTCGGTTCTACACACATATATTGTATCTAGAATATACTGTAATATATTTAACATATATAAGACTGCTTGCCATCTGGGGGAGGGGGTTGGGGAAGGAAGGGAAAAAATCTGAATAGAAGTAAGTGCAAGGGATAATGTTGTAAAAAATTACCCATGCATATGTACTGTCAAAAAAATGTTATAATTATAAAATAAAATAAAAAATTAAAAAAAAAAAGTTTATCATTTTAAGCAGCTTTTACATAATTTTCTTTACTCCTTCATCGATCTTTCCTACTCAATATAAAAAAGTTCCACCGCTATTGATGAAATAGTCTTTACTTTTTGTTCCAATTGACTTTTTTCATGACTACACTGTTCCATTTTCTAGTATAGTTTAGAATTATGTTTAGATGTAGAAAGAAACAAAATAATACACATGATAGATACAAAATAAATGGAACTATCACAAAAAAAAAAAAAAAGATGTTGAATTCTGAGTTAACAAAAGACAAATGAAAGTCGGGAAGGAAAAATACTAAAATAAACCTCCCTACTTAGGTCAGAAAAGCAAGAAATTCTAGAACTGAATGTTGAATACATTGTAGATTTTGTCACTAAATGGGATGTTTTTGCAAAACAGTTTTTCTCTGTAAAACGGGAATAATCAATCTGGAGGATGGCGAGAATGTAGGCTTTCTTTGGTTTTCCAGAATCAATTGTGATATAAAGGCAAAAGCATCAATAAAACGTAAGTATAAAATTTCTTTATAAAACACCATAAAAGCACTAAATTATAAGAATTGTATGCTAAGAATATATTCTCTGAAATTATATAAGAAGACAAAGATACCAGATGAGTTGGGACATTTGGATTATAAATTATATGGGAACTTTGAAGAATCAATTGAAATGTGCATTATATTTATTCATTATTCATAAGAAGATTGTCTTCCATTAGTGTATATGAAATGATCATACATGTTCAAATGGAAGCAATATATCATTAAGTATATATTAATAATATGGAATGCAGAATTATAATTCCCAAATTCCCTACTATGACATGTATATATTGTAAAGAGGGCTTTACTTGAAGAGGTAATTATTGAATATCAGAAGAATAATCTCAGATTTTTATATGGAAAGGTAGTTATGTAGCACAAACATCCTCTGTTTAGAGATAAGAAACTGAGGTACAGGGAAATCAAATAACTTTTGGGAAGGGAATATTTATGCTAGCACAACTTTTGCCTAATAAAAAAGTGAATAACAGGGCTTGCTTTAACTTAAAGAGAATAGAATAAATAATTCAGCCATTTTTGTTTATTAAGAGGCAAGAATATATAGAAAGAACAAACCATGGGAACATACTTTCAAAACAAGTTCACACATTTCCCAAAACATCAGTAGAATCTTATAGAGAAATAGATCTTGTAAAGCTTGTTTGTAAAAAAGCCATAATTAGAATCGAAGACTTCTCTGTCTTCCAGCCCAGGATTCTTTCCTCAACACCATACTTCCTCCTGGAAAAATTTTTTTTTATTTTTCAATATCACTTCCGGCCAAGGTGGCTGCGTGGAGGCAGACAGCTGCTTGAGCTGGTCCACGCTTTCTCTCAGGACTTAATTCATGACAAGCCTCAGAGTTAATGCTTGACCAGAAAAGAAACCCACAAATAATCACCAACAGAAGACATCCTTGAAAGTCGCCAGAAAAGGTCTGTGTTTGCTCGGGGGAGGGTCGAACAGACTGGGCTCAGACTGAGGGCAGGCAGCCAGAGCTAGACAGACAGCTCACACAGCTCAGACCAGAGGGGGAGGGGTACGATCTCTGCTATTTCTGCAAAAAGACTTTTACCAGTGTGGATACTCCGTCTTGGTAGCAAGCCAGGAGCAGCAGAGAGGGTGTAAACACCGGAGGTGAAGACTAAAACCCCAGAAAGCCAGCATCTCTCAGAGCCCGGCCACCCCCAATCCCCACCTGGACTGACTCAGTGCGTTCTCAGAGCCTCAGAGCGCAGACTCAGTACAGTCATTGCTGTCCTGTTAGTGGCTCTCTGCTGCCCTACCTCCAGTCTGTAGAGGAAGCCCATTAACACCATCCAGCCCCAGCCCCCACAAAACAGACCAATTGTTTCCACAAAACAGACCAATTGTTTCTCTTGTCAGTTTGTTTTCTTTGATTCCTACTCTGACAAAATGAACAAAAAATTCAAAAGGGCTCTAACCATTGACAGCTTTTGTATGGAGAGAGAGCAGACTTCAAACACTGAGGAGACTAAAAACAGACTGTCCCCAGAGGAATCCCCTAAGGGGGATATGATCTGCTTCTCAAGAAAAAGGAATCTCATAGAGGAAATCAAAAAGGCTCTTACAAGAAAGCTGGAAGAGAAATGGGAAAAGGAAAGGGAAGCTTGACAAGAGAGGCTGGAGAAGTTATCCAGAGTGGATAAAGAGATCAAATCATTGAGAAATAAAATTAGTGAATTAGAAAAGGTAAACAACTCCAAGGAAAACAGGATTAGTGAACTGGAAAAGGTAAACAACTCCAAGAAAAACAGGATTAGTGAGCTGGATAAAGAAATAAGCTCTCTAAAAAATAAAATGGAAAAAAATTCCATAGAAGAAAAAACTCACTTAAAAACACAAATGGACTATTACAAAAAGATATAAAAAAGTGAGTGAAGAAAATACATCATTGAAAATTAGACTGGAACAAGTAGAAATGAATGACTCAAGGAGAAACCAAGAGGTAGTCAAGCAAAACCAGAGAAATGAAACAATTGAAAATAATGTCAAGTACCTTATTAGAAAGACAACAGACCTGGAAAACAGATCCAGGAGAGACAATTTGAGAATAATCGGACTCCCTGAAAAATGTGAGGAAAAAAAGAGCCTGGACACTACTTTCAAGGAAATTATCAAAGAGAACTGCCCAGACGTTTTGGGTAAAATAGACATTGAAAAAATTCGTTGATCACCTTCTGAAAGGGACCCTAAAATCAAAATGCCAAGAAATATAGTGGCCAAGTTCAAGAACCATAACACAAAGGAAAAAATATTGGAAGCTGCTAGAAAAAATCAATTCAGATATAGAGGAGCCACAATAAGGATAACCCAGGATCTAGCAGCGTCCACATTAAAAGAACGAAGGGCCTGGAATATGATATTCCGAAAGGCTAAGGAACTTGGTATGCAGCCAAGAATAACTTACCCAGCAAAAATGAGCATCGTTTTCCAGGGAAGAAGATGGACATTTAATGAAATAAATTAATTCCATCTATTCTTGATGAAAAAACCAGACCTACATAAAAGGTTTGATCTTCAAATACAGAACTCAAGAGATTTCTAAAAAGGTAAAAAGAAATCTTGAGAAATATACTTCTGCCAAAAAAATATGTAAAGAACATATGTATAATGTGTCCTAGAAACTAGAGGTGGAAAGGAAATTATATCATAAAAAAGTGTAAAGTGGTGGTACAACATCTCATGAAGAGGCAAAGGTAACCTATTATATCTGAGAGAAAGAAAGGAGGGAGATGAACATAGTGTGTATCAATAGACATATTCGATTTATGGTGAAACTTCTTCCACTTCATTGAAAAGTGAGAGGGAAGGAGTAAGCTAAGGGGAAGAAAATACAGAAATTGTGAGGAAAAGGGGTAAAATAAGGGGAGGAGCTTTAAGGTAGGGGAGGGATACTAAAAAGGGAGGGCTGTGAAAAGCAAGTGGTGTTCACAAGTTTAATACTGGGTAGGGGGGTAAGAGGGAAGGAAAAGGGAAAAACATAAGCAGGGGTTAATAGGATGGCAAGCAATACAGAATTAGTCATTCTAACCATAAATGTGAATGGGGCAAACTGCCTCATAAAGAGGAAGCAGTTAGCAGACTGGATTAAAAGTCAAAATCCTACTATATGTTGTTTACAGGAAACACACCTGAAACAGGGGGATACATTCAAACTAAAAGTAAAAGGGTGGAGCAGAATCTACTATGCTTCAGGCAAAGCCAAAAAAGCAGGGGTAGCCATCCTCATCTTAGATCAAGCAAAAACAAAAATTGATCTAATTAAAAGAGATAAGGAAGGGCATTATATCCTGCTGAAGGGTAGCATCAATAATGAAGCAGTATCAATATTAAACATATATGTACCAAGTGGTGCAGCATCTAAATTCTTAAAAGAGAAATTAAGAGAGCTGCAAGAAGAAATAGACAGCAAAACTATAATAGTGGGAGATCTCAACCTTGCACTCTCAGAATTAGATAAATCAAACCACAAAATAAATAAGAAAGAAATCAAAGAAGGTAAATAGAATACTAGAAAAGTTTGATATGGTAGATCTTTGGCGAAAGCTAAATGGAGACAGAAAGGAGTATACTTTTTTCTCAGTAGTTCATGGAATCTATACAAAAATTGATCATATACGAGGGTATAAAAATCTCAAAATCAATTGCAGGAAGGCAGAAATAGTAAATGCATCCTTTTCAGACCACAATGCAATCAAAATTACATTTAATAAAAAGCCAGGGGAAAATAGACCAAAAAATAATTGGAAACTAAATAATCTTACACTAAAGAATGATTGGGTAAAACAGCAAATCATAGACATAATTAATAACTTCACCCAAGAAAATGACAATAATGAGACATCACACCAAAATGTGTGGGATACAGCCAAAGCAGTAATAAGGGGAAGTTTTATATCTCTAGAGGCCTACTTGCATAAAATAGAGAAAGAGGGGGCCAACGAATTGGGCTTACAACTAAAATTGCTAGAAAAGAAACAAATTAAAAACCCCCAGACAAACACAAAACTTGAAAGTTAAAAAAAAAAAAAAAATTACGATTAATAAAATTGAAAGTAAGAAAAAACTATTGAATTAATTAATAAAACTAAGAGTTGGTTCTATGAAAAAAATCCAACAAAATAGACAAACCCTTAGTAAACCTGATTAAAAAAAAGGAAAGAGAAAAAGCAAATTGTTAGTCTTGAAAATGAAAAAGAACTCACCACTAATGAAGAGAAAATTAGAACAATAGTTAGGAGCTACTTTACTCAACTTTATGCCGATAAATTCAATAACTTAAATGAAATGGAAGAATACCTTCAAAAATATAGCTTACCCAGATTAACAGAGGAAGAAGTAAGTAGTCTAAATAGTCCCATCTCAGAAAAAGAAATAGAACAAGCTATTAACCAACTTCTTAAGAAAAAATCCCCAGGACCAGATGGATTTACATGTGAATTCTACCAAACATTTAAAGAACAACTAACACCAATGCTATATAAACTATTTTTAAAAATAGAGATTGAAGGAGTCCTACCAAATTCTTTTTATGACACAGACATGGTACTGATACCTAAACTAGGTCGATCGAAAACTGAGAAAGAAAACTATAGATCAATTTCCTTAATGAATATTGATGCTAAAATCTTAAATAACATATTAGCAAATAGACTTCAGAAAATCATCCCCAAGATAATACACTATGACTAAGTGGGATTCATACCAGGAATGCAGGGCTGGTTTAATATTAGGAAAACTATTAGTATAATCGACCATATTAATAGTCAAATTAATAAAAACCATATGATCATCTCAATAGATGCAGAAAAAGCATTTGATAAAATCCAACATTCATTCCTTCTAAAAACGCTTGAGAGTATAGGAATGAATGGACTATTCCTTAAAATATTAACAAGCATATATTTAAAACCTTCAGTAAACATCATATGTAATGGCGATAAACTAGAACCTTTCCCTGTAAGATCAGGAGTGAAACAAGGTTGCCCACTATCACCATTACTATTCAATATAGTACTAGAAACGCTAACCTCAGCAATAAGAGCCGAGAAAGAGAATCAAGGAATTAGAGTAGGAAATGAGGAAATCAAATTATCACTCTTTGCAGATGACATGATGGTATACTTAGAGAACCTCAAAGACTCTGCTAAAAAGCTATTAGAAATAATTCAGAATTTTAGCAAAGTTGCAGGATACAAAATAAATCCACATAAATCCTCAGCATTTTTATACATTACCAACACAATCCAACAGCAAGGGATACAAAGAGAAATTCCATTCAAAAAACAGTCGATAGTATAAAATATTTGGGAATATATCTACCAAAGGAGAGTCAGGAATTATATGAGCAACATTATGAAACACTTGCCACAAAAACAAAGTCAGATTTAAATAATTGGAAAGACATTCAGTGATCTTGGATAGGCCGAGCAAATATAATTAAGATGACAATACTCCCTAAACTAATCTATTTATTTAGTGCTATACCAATCAGACTTCCAAGAAACTATTCTACTGACCTAAAAAAAATAACAACGGAATTCATATGGAACAACAAAAGGTCGAGAATTTCAAGGGAAGTAATGAAAAAAAAATTAAATGAGGTGGTTTACCTGTACCTAATCTAGAACTATATTATAAAACAACAGTCACCAAAACCATTTGGTATTGGCTAAGAAATAGACTAGTTGATCAGTTGCATAGGTTAGGTTCACAGGGCAAGATAGTGAATAAAAATAGCAATCTAGTGTTTGACAAACCCAAAGATCCCAAATTTTGGGATAAGAATTCCTTATTTGACAAAAACTGCTAGGAAAACTGGAAATTAGTATGGCACAAACTAGGCATGGACCCACATTTAACACCACATACTAAGATAAGATCAAAATGGGTCCAAGATTTAGGCATAAAGAACGAAATCATAAATAAATTGGAGGAACATGGGATGGTTTACCTCTCAGACTTGTGGAGGAGGAAGGAGTTTGTGTCCAAAGGAGCACTAGAGACCATTATTGATCACAAAATAGAACATTTTGATTACACCAAATTAAAAAGTTTCTGCACAAACAAAACTAATGCAAACAAGATTAGAAGGGAAGTAACAAATTGGGAAAACATTTTTATAGTTAAAGGTTCTGATAAAGGCCTCATCTCCAAACTATACAGAGAATTGACTTTAATTTATAAAAAATCAAGCCATTCTCCAATTGATAAATGATCAAAGGATATGAATAGACAATTTTCAGACGATGAAATTACAACTATTTCCACTCATATGAAAGTGTTCCAAATCACTATTGATCAGAGAAATACAAATTAAGACAACTCTGAAATATCATTACACACCTGTCAGATTGGCTAAGATGACAGGAACAAATAGTGATGAATGTTGGAGGGGCTGTGGGAAAACTGGGACACTGATGCATTGTTGGTGGAGTTGTGAAAGAATCCAACCATTCTGGAGAGCAATCTGGAATTATGCCCAAAAAATTATCAAAATGTGTATACCCTTTGACCCAGCAGTGCTACTACTGGGCTTATATCCCAAGGAAATACTAAAGAAGGGAAAGGGACCTATATGTGCCAAAATGTTTGTGGCAGCCCTTTTTGTAGTGGCTAGAAACTGGAAAATGAATGGATATCCATCAATTGGAGAATGGTTGCGTAAATTATGGTATATGAATATTATGGAATATTATTGTTGTGTAAGAAATGACCAACAGGAGGAATACAGAGAGAGTTGGAGAGACTTACATCAACTGATGCTGAGTGAAACGATCAGAACTAGGGGATCATTATACACTTCAGCAATGATACTGTATGAGGATGTATTCTGATGGAAGTGGATATCTTCAACATGGAGAAGAGCTAATCCAATTCCAATTGATCAATGATGGACAGAATCAGCTACATCCAGAAAAGGAACACTGGGAAATGAGTGTAAACTGTGAGCATTGGTTTTTTTGTTTTGTTTTGTTTCTCTTCCCAGATTATTTTTATCTTGTGAATACAATCCTTCCTTTGCAACAACAACAACAACAAAATTCGGCTCTGCACATATATATTGTACCTAGGATATACTATAAGATATTTAATATGTATGGGAATGCCTGCCATCTAGGGGAGGGGGTGGAGGGAAGGAGGGGAAAAATTTGGAACAGAAGGGAGTACAAGGGATAATGGTGTAAAAAAAAAAAAAAAAAAAAATTACCTATGATATGTAGTGTCAAAGAAAATGTTATAATTATAAAAATTAATAAAAAAAATAAAACAAAAAAAAATTCAGTATCATTAATATTAAATTAGCTATTTCTCAAAGTCAAACCCTCAAAACACCAGTGACTTTTATTAGGACATTTTCATGCCTCCCGAATTCAGGAAATAACATATAAATTTGAATTGAATTTACAATGTTTTTGCTTGGGTGAGAATTAGTGTGATACTGGAGTCAAGGAAATATGAGTTGAAGTTCTGCTTCTGATTAATATTAGTTGTTTGACCATAGCAAGTATAAGTTGCTTAATGCCCTGGTACCCTAGGCATTTCTTCAATATTATAAAATATTGAAGAATGGCTGGTAACTCACAATGTGTCTCACATCAAGAATTACTCAATATTAAAACAAATCACCACTGCAGATGAAAAAAAAAACATTTTGATATGTCAGGAACATTACAGAGATTAGTTTCTCTTTTGTCAGAAGATTCTAAGCTTAAAACTAAATTTTTTCATCAACATTATTTTGAAAATCATCAATAGTGGATGATTTTGGAATTCATCAAGTAAGCAAGAGTCAGTCATTAAAGTATTTCAGAGAAGTAATAATATTAATATTATTAGGTAGCTGTGTAATTAAATATATTAAAATAAATGACAGAAAAATATTTTTATATACACATATCACATATAAATGGTTCTGACAACTTTCTGGAAAAAAACAACATATCTGAAATATTTGTGCTTTTGCTAAGACAAATATGAACCACCTATATATTAAAATTAACTAAATGTCAATTAAAGTTGAAAATGAATAAAATATTACCTTTTCTTTCTTCTTTGTCAGTAATTATAAATATCAATGAAAAAGGAAACATTTTTTCTTACCATACAAGGTAAGTAGTTATAATGAAGGTATGTCATGAAAAGTGTAATTTATTTTAATTAGGCTTAATTAAGCCTATCTTAGCCATGTCAGAAAATTTTGTAAATCACTGGCTAACCTCTGTGCATTAAATTATGCAAATGAACTAGGGTAAATAATTTGGAATGGAAAGAAGTAGTTCCACAGCCCCAAGCAACATAATTAGATAGAGATTCTGTAATTCAAAGCTAACTCTTCCTTACATTAAGAGTTTGAAGTTCTTCTAATGAAATTTTAGCTTTTAAGTGACAAAAGATGCATTGCAAGCACAAACTAAACAGATTCGGGTTACATGAGTAAAACCTATTTAAAGAATGGTACTGAATATTGACATAAATTTCATAATTTTTGGATTGTTTTTAAGTTTAGTTATCAGACAATTTCAACTGTTATATTTGCTTTAAAAATACCTGTCTTCTGTCCTCAGCCAAATTCATAAAGGTTCTTTTCACTATTCACGCTAAAAAGAAGTTTAAAAATTCATGTTACTCTGTAAGATACAGGCATTCATACTTGGAAAAAAGCAGTAGTCCATTAGTTCTAATCTACTATGTATCACTGTCTATAGAGTGATACATATACTTCATAAGTGAGAAGTAACAGTAAATAAGGAATTCAAAAATTAATAAACTTTTGATACTGTTTCTGGAATGTTAAATTTACAAAAGTAGTACATTTTTTCATTGAAATATTATGACAAAAACCATTTTATACTGGATTTCCCTAAATATTAAATACTTTGGAAAAGTTCCTAACAAATAATTTTGCCTAATATATAACACAAAAATGTAGCCATATATTGATATTGAGATGATAAATCAGTTGCAAATCATTCTCTTCTGCCTCATTGTATTAATTGTTTAATTTAATAATAGATAATGTGTATATTTTCTGTAAAATGAAGAATTTGGACTAAATGATTTCTGAGGTTCTTTCTATTGAGGTCTAAACTTCTATAATTCTTCAATATCAATTTCAAATGACTCACTAAATTATGGGTTTAAAAAACACATTTACTTATTTACTTTAAACTATTTAGAGAAAAGAAGGAAAAGAGAAAAAAAAACACCAAATATTGTTATGTGCAAAGGAGAATATGAGAGGATTCAAAATATAAAGCAATAGATTTCCACTTCAAGAAAGCCTATATAATACTACAAACTGTGTTCAGAGTTGTCCATCTTTTCTTTGCTTCCTTATAGGTTTTCTTTTGTTCTCTGCTTGGCACGTTTTACTTCATTCTTTTTTCTCCCTTTTCTTAAGCACAGAGATGTGTGTGTGTGTGTGTGTGTGTGTGTGTGTGTGTGTGTGTGTGTGTGTGTGTGTGTGTATGAACATGGGCCACAATGATGCCCTCTTACCTTATACTATCTGGCGGTTAAGTTATAGACATCAACTTCTGAGGCTATCTTGGATAAACAGGAGAACCATCACCAACAGTTGACTTACTGATGCACACAATTAACCTTGTTTAGAGTTTCTTCCTCATAAACAGTCCTAACTAATTCCCCTAACTAATTACTAGTTTTGCTAGGAAATTTTACCCACATACTAAGCATCACAATAAAGCTTTACCCCTTTACCTAGAAAAGATTTGAGTCTGAATTCATTCTGGATGACTCCTTACATTTAAAGTTTTACCTCATTATATCGATATCTATACTCGTACACATACATACACTTATACATTCATATGCATTTGTGTAAAACTGTACACCACTCTTTCCCGGTTTTCCTATCTGACCACTTCTCACTCTTATTGGCTGATCGTCATCCAAATGATTATGTTTAAAGGCAATAGGGTGGGAACAGCTACAATAAGAAAGAGAAAGATGATCAAAGAGTAAAATACCTAAAAGAGACAGAAGGAGATGAGATTAAATGCACCTGAAAAGTATGTAATTGGGAAGAAATTTCGCTCCATCATGTAAAGTTAAAACAGAGAAATATGAACTAGGGATGATATTTGTATTTGCTGCTTGTCCTTTGTTCTCAAATAGTCCCATGACATTAAGGAGGTAATGAAAGGATATGCAAATGAGATCGCTCTTTACACAGTCACCAGCCTTACTCTCTTCCCAGAGCCAACTGGGATGCATGGCAAAATAAAGATCAGGAGGAATGGAGATGGCCCTCAAGGGATGATTCTAAGGTAACGTTATGTAGGGATATGGAAAAAAAAGGAAACTTAAAAATTGATATTGTCAATTCTTCCCCCTCCTCACCAAAAAATAACAAGAGGGATGGAGGAAATAATCAAGAAATGGTGCTGATTCAGGGTCAACAGCCTCCATAGTAACAGAGGGTTCTATAACAATTAAAGCAAAGTGACTAGATAGTTTGTACATTATCATCAACCTCACCACTAGTAAAATTTAACTTCAAGTTAATTTATGTGCACCAGCATGAGCAAACATATTTTTAAAAATTTTTAATGTATTTTATGTATTAACAGCAGCAATTTTTTACATCACAATACTCTGCAATACCCAGAAAATGCCTGCTCAACAGCAAAAATCCCTTTAGAATTCTTATCAGTCTTAATTTCCTATTCTTTATCTACTCTATCCCAGCTTCCGTCCTTTTGCTAATTCTCTAAATCAGAGTATCAGTAAATCACTTGATATATCTGGCTGATATTAATATGGAAAGAGTAATTTCGCTAAGTTAACAAAAGATGGAACTATCAGAGAGTTTTGTTTCATCATAACAAGCACTTAAATTGGGCAGCATGAACAATAACAGTATAATTTGGGGACATGGTCTTTGGTAGTGTATGTACATTTGCATATAAAATATGTATATTTATATATATTTGTCATTATTCAAATTTATGTTTCTTCTAAAAATCTGGCAGTAGTTACTTGTGGTTTTATTTTTATACACTAAACTTTTCTAATACCTGTTTTTAAATATAAGAAATTGTAAAACAAAAAATAAAAAAGTCCAATCTATCATTTCTAAAACAAAAATAAGGCTAATCAAATTCACTTCAGACAATTTAACACAACAGATTCAAATTGCTTCCCAAAAAAACTTTTGTTTAAAAAATATATAAGTAAATGAAAATAATCAGTGAAACAATGGTTTAGTAGTTATTATTCATAGTTTTAAAAACAGAATAACTCAAAGTGTACATAAAAACAAATTTGTCATTTTAAATTTTAACCCAGAAAGAATTAAATTAGGTATTTTATATTACATATTATATTATGTTATATTATATCATATTGTATTACATATAGTACACATATTATATGATATACAGGAATTAAATATAGTATTATAGATTTAGAGGTAGAAGATAAAACTAGTCTATAAAAAGAACTTCCTCTAGTCAAAAAGCTAATAATGTCAGAGATCTTAGCTTCTTGAATTACAAAAACTGTTCTTTTGCCATTGCTTTCATATTTCTAATATTTTATTTATCCTACTGAAACAATGAAAACTCATCGACTACATCATATAAGTCTCTTCCCAAATAATGTAATTTAAGGAAAATGTTAATTTTTAATTAAAGTTTTGGAACATTGCAACATTGCAATAATTTATAGAAATGAAATTTTAAAATAATTCACAATTTAAAATGTAACTAAAAGTACTTTAGTGTACCCTATGAATAAAACAAGAATTAATTTATTAATTATTCAGATGAAAATTACTGTGTACATTCCAATAATTACACTTCATTTTTATGTAAGAAATTGTGAACTGTGAAATGGAACAAATGGAGAGGAAAATTACTGATGGAAATAGTCAAAGATATTATCTCAACTTATAAGAACATTACAAAAAACAATAGGTCAACAATTTAAGTAATGAACATAAAGAAATAGAGAAACATATATATATATATATATATATATTTATATATATATATATATATACACATACATATATATGTGTATATATATATATATATATATATACACACACACATACACACACACATATATATATATGCATATACATATATATATATACACACACACACACACACACACACACATATATATCAACTTCCTCAATCTCTTCACTTCTTGTACCCCCAATATACACAAAATTCCTGACAGGAAAAAAGTAATGAAATACAGAGCAAAGAGAAAATGGGAAGAAAAGGGGTACGTGTGTGTGTGTGTGTGTGTCTTTTTATGTGTAGCTGAAACTATAGAAATAGACAGTCTAAAGAGCAAAACAAAAAGGAAGCAGCATGAAGGAGTTGAAAGAGTGTCCAGATGCTTACCACCTGTGTGAAACTGTACAAATTACTTAATCTTCCTTGGCCTTTGCTCCCTCATTTTGAATTAAGTATTCTTTGGAGTTCCTTTAAGCTACACATAAAAACCCTAAATGCAGAATATATAATACATTATAGTTTTCACTGATATTCACAAATATTTTCCTTACTAAAAGATTATTGAGTTTGTTCTATAGCTATGTTTCAGTTACATAGTGTGTAACTCCCAAAACTGAAACTATGTTGAGTGCATATAGAAAAAAATGAGTGAGTTTGTTTTTTTCTCCCAGAAAAGAGCTATGGAGACACTATATGCTGAGGAATCAAAAAGGTTTTATATAGAAGATGAAACCTGAGCTAAGCTATAGAGAAAACTGGGCAATCAGAAAGATGGAGGAGAGGAACAAGTATATTCTAGACCTCATGGACAAGCCTAGTAAAGTAATGAACATGAAAGATAGAAATGAAAAGGAAGAACAAGAAAGACAGTTTAGATGGAGGGGAATGTTTGTTTGGAAGGAAGTAATGTATAATCAGGCTGGGAATGAGGTGGAAAAAGATTATACTTGAATCTAGAAGTATTAGGGAGCTAATGGAATTTCCTAAGAAGGGATGTAGACCAATCAGACTTGTATGAAAATTATAGTAGTAGTTATGTTCAGGATAAATTTGAAATAGGATTGACTTGAGATAGGGAAATAAAATATTTTAGTGATGAAGGTCTGAATTAGGAAGACCATTGTGTTAAGAATAGGTCAGATATTACAGAATGAGCAATTCTGTATATATATGATGAAAAAGAACAAAGAATTTATGATGATACTGAGATTATTAGAAAGATGGTGATGCCTTCAAAAGATTTATGAAAGCCTGAAAGTGGGATAGATTTGAGGAAAAGTTCAATCTCAGACATGTGAATTGGAGTTGAAATCCAAATAAAAACATTCAATAGGAAATTTGTATAAGAATGAATCTCAGGAGAAAAAACTAGAGATGGAAATATAGGAATTGGAATCATAAATATAGAAATGATAATTAAGCCCATGTAAGCATATATCACAGAAAGAGCATAGTACCCATGAAAGAGTTTTGGGATACATACAAGTTAGAATGTATGTTGTGATGAGAATACAGCAAGGAGACTCAAGGGGTGGTTATATGGTATATTGTACAAAACTTTAAACATTTTCAGATTGATTTTTTTTTCTTTTGGAGAAAATTGTTAGAAATATGGGAGAAAAATGTTACAGCTACATTAATTCATCTTGATTTTATTGGTACTTCTGACAAAAATATTATGCTATTCTTGTGGACTAAGATGACAATGTGATTTAGGGAGACTCAGAATTGACTGAGTAACATATATTTGTCAAACACCTACTAGTCCTCACCCTTAAAAAAAAAAAAATCTCAATCTCCCTCCCTTTCTTCTCTCTTTCTCCTTTTCTTTCTCTCTCCCTCTCTCCTACGCATTAAAAAGTTAATACGTTTTCTTTTATTTTTAAAAAAAAATGGAATCTTTTAAAATAAATCCCTCATCTGTATTTATTGAGATACCATCTCACATCTATCAGGTTGATCATTATGATATAAAAGGAAAATTACAAATGTTGGAAGGAATGTGGGAAAACTGGGATACCAATTCACTGTAGGCGGAATTATGAATTGATCCAATCATTCTGGAGAGTAAATTTGGAACTATACCCAAAGAATTACAAAACTGCATCGCCTTTGACCCAGTAATACCACTAAAAGATATATAATCCAAAGAAATTTTTAAAAAGGTAAGAGGAAAGATAGGGGAAATAGATCTATTTATAAAAATATTTATAGAAACTTGTGTGTGGTGCCAAAGAATTGGAAATTGAGGGAATGGTTATCAATTAATTGGGAAATGGTTGAACAAGTTGTGATATATGACTAACAGAGTATTGTTATGCTATTGAAAAAAAAAATCACAAACCAGAAAACCCTACAAATACAAAAATGTATGAACTGATGTAAAGTGAGTGAGCAGAAGCAAAACATTGTATCCAAACATTGTATCCAACAGCAACAATACTATACAATGATTAACTGAATGATTTAGCTATATTTAATAAAATGATCCAAGACAATTTCAAAGAACTTATGAAAAATGCTATCCACCTTCAGAAAAAGAACTGATGGAGACTAAGTGCAGATTGAAGCATACTAATTTTCTCTCTCTCTTCTCTCTCTTTTTTTTTTTTTTTTTTTTTTGATTATAGCTTTTTATATATAAAACATCTGCATGGGTAATTTTTCAACATTGACTCTTGCAAAAACTTCTGTTTCAACTTTTCCCTTCCTTCCCTCTACCCTTTCCCGTTGACGGCAGGTAGTCCCATGCATGTTAAATATGTTAAAGTATATATTAAATACAATATATGTATACATATTTATACAGTTATCTTGTTACACAAGAAAGATCGGTTTTAGAAAGAGGACAAAAATAATCTGAGAAGAAAAAAACAAAAATGCAAGCAAACAATAGCAGAAAAAGTGGAAATGTTATGTTGTGTTTTCATTTCCCAGTGTTCTTTCTCAGAGTGTAGCTGGTTCTGTTCATTACAGATCAACTGGAAATGATTTGGATCCTGTTATTGTTGAAGAGAGCCACGTACATCAGATTTGATCATCATATAGTATTGTTGTTGAAGTGTATAATGATCTCCTGGTTCTGCTCATTTCACTTAGCATCAGTTCATGTAAGTCTCTCCAAGCTTCTCAGTATTCATCCTGCTGGTCATTTCTTATAGAACAGTAATAGTGAATAACATTCATAAACCACAATTTATTCAGCCTTTCAATTTCCAGTTTCTAGCCACTACAAAAGCAGCTGCCACAAACATTTTTGAATTTCCCTTCTTTAATATTTCTTTGGGATATAAACCCAGTAGTAACACTGCTAGATCAAAGGGTATGCACAGCTTGATAACTTTTTGAGTATAGCTCCAAATGAAGCGTACTATTTTTTATTTTATGTGTATATTTTGGGGACTTTTTTTCCCTTTGAGTGTGTGTCTGCTTTTACAACATGATTAATATAGTAATGTGTTTTGCATAACTGCATATCATGCTTACTATCTCAGGAGGGAACAGGTAATGGAGAGACAGAAAATTTGGAATTTAAAATTATCTGAAAATGATTTGTTAAAAATTTTCTTTGTATATAGTTGGGGAAAATATTTTTTAAAAAGAAAGAAAGAAATGAGCATTTATCATAGATATTTGCTGGAAAAAATTTCTCCCCAGTTTTCTGCTTTCTAATTTTGTGTATTTTTTTTTTTTGCTTATTATGTATAAGCTGTTTAATTTTACATAATCAAAATTATACATTTCACATTTTTATAATGCTCTATTTTGCTTGGTCCTAAATTCTTCCATTATCTGTAGATCTGACAGGTAAAACTATTCTATGCTCTCCTAATTTGCTTATGCTTTCACCCATTATGTCTAAATCTGACTTTATTTTTGTAAATGTTGTAAGATGTTGATCTATACTAGTTTCTGTCATATTGTTTTCCAGTTTTCCCAACAGCAATAATAAGTTTTATTCTACTTGAATCTATGGATTCATTACATACTAGACTACAGTCATTTATTACTATGTAATTTGAACCTAATCTGTTCTACTGATCTACTACTCTATTTCTTAACAAGTACCAGATTGTTTTAATAATGACTGCTTTATACACACACTTTGAGATGTGCTATAGCTAGACTACCTTCTTTCCCATATTTTCACTGATTCCCTTTATCATCCTTGAGAGTTTGTTCTTTCAGATGAATTTTGTTATTATTTTTTGATAGTAAGATCGACATGGCACTGAATCAACAGATTAAGTTAGGTAGAACTACCATTTTTATTATATTGGCTCAACCTAGCCATGGGCAATTAATAACTTTTCAATTGTTTAGATCTGACTTTATTTATATGAAAAGTGTTTTATACTTATGTTCATGTAGTTCCTGTTTTTGTCTTACAAGCAGACTCCCAAATGCTTTATACCATCTACACTTATTTTAAATGGAATTTCTCGCTCATAAATAATATATAAAAATGCTGCTGATTCATGGAGGGATATTTTGTATTCTACAACTTTGCTAAAGTTTTTAATAATTTCGAGTACTTAAGTATAATATCATATTATCTGGAAAAGAATGATAGCTTTCTTATTTTCTAATTCTAATTCCTTTAATTATTTTTCTTCTCCTCTTGCTATAGCTAACATTTCTAATAAAATATTAAATAAAAGAGGTTATAAACAGCACCCTTGCTTCACCCAAGATTATTTCTTGGGTTTCAGCCATGAGGGATAATTTTTGTTAATGGTTTAAGATAATTATTACTTATTATTTTAGGATAAGCACCATTTATTCTTATACTCTCTAGTGTTTTCAATAGTGAGTGCTATATTTTGTCAAAGGATTTTTCTGTATCTACTAAAATAATCATGATTTGTTGGTTTTGCTATTGTTATGTTTAATTATGCTGACATTTTTCCTAATATTCAGCCAGTTCCATATTTTTGGTATAAATCTCACCTGGCCATAGTGTATGAAGCTTGTGATTTATTGCTCCAATCTCTTTGCTACTATTTTACTTAAAATTTTTGCATCACTGTTCATTAAATAAATTGGTCTATAATTTTCTTTTTCTGTTTTAGCTCTTTCTGGTTTAGGTATCAACACCATATTTATGTCATAAAAAGAATTCAATTGCACTTCACCTATTTTTTTAGATAACTCATGTAGTCCTGTAATTACTTGTACTTTAAATATCTGGGAATTATTTTCTTCAGAAGTTTATTAACAGACTACTCAATTGCTTTTTCTAGAATTGGTCCATTTAGTTGTTTTACTTCTGTTAATCTGGGTAATTTATATTTTTGTAGATATTTATCCATTTTACTTATTAGATTGTCAAAATTTATTGACATACAATTGGGCAAAACAATTCCTTACATCTATCTTAATTTCTTCTTCACTTGATTAATGAATTTACCCCTTTCATTTTTGATACTAATAATTTGTTGTTTTTTTTCAATTTTAGATCAAATTAATACATGGTTTACTTTATTTTTTTTCAGAAAAACATTTTTATCAGTTCCTCCTTTGATTCTCAAGGATTCTAATTTGGTATTTAATTGGGAGGCTTTTTTTTTTCCTATTTGATTTTATTTAGTGGCATGCCCAATTTCACTGACCTGCTTTTTCTCTATTTTATGTAAGCAAGTAGAGTAAAAATTTTCCACTATGTACCACTCTGGCTACATCCTCTAAATCCTAAGTTGTCTAATTGATGTAATTCTAAGTTGTAATTCATTGTTTTAATTCTAAGTTGTCTCATTGATGTCATCTTCTTTAATAAAATTATCAACTTTTTCTGTGATTTTTTGACTCATTTAGGTTTTAAAATTATTTAATTTCCAATTAATTTTCTCTCTTTTTCCATTGATCATTATTGTATGTAATTTTTATAGTATTATGATCTGAAAAGGATGCATTTACTATTTTTGCTTTTGGTTCTGAAGTTTTTATGTCCTAATACATGGTCAGTTTTTCGTTAGATGTCATTTACTGCTGAGAAAAAAATATATTCCTTTCTCTTCCCATTTAATTTTCTCCAGATAAGTATCTTATCTAACATTTTCAGAATTTTATGTGCCTCCTTAACTTCTTTCTTATTTTTGGTTAGATTTAACTGATTCTGAGAGGGGAAAGTTTAGGTTCCCCTCACTAGTTCAATTTTATCATCTATTTTCTCCTATAATTCATTCAACTTCTCATTCAAAAATTTAGATACTATATCATTTGGTTCACTTATAATTAGTATTGAGATGACTTCATTGTCTAAAATACCTTTCATCAAGAATTCTCTTTTAATTAGATCTCGTTTTGCTTATGCTTTATCTGAGATCACAATTGCTACTTCTGCTTTCCTTGCACTGAAGCATAATAAATTTTGCTTCATCACCTTATCTTTATCCTGTAGTATTTCTCTGCTTCAAATTTTTCTTGAAAACCACATTTTGTACAATTTTGATGTTTAAAATATTCTTCTAGCTGCTTTGGGTAAGTTCATATTATTCATATTTATAGTTATGATGACTTATTTTCCTCCATGTTTTTAACCTTTGTTCATCCCCTCCCTTCTTTCACCTTCTCTCAGTTTATTTCTGATTACTACCTTCCCCAATCTAGCCTCCCTTTTATTAGTTCACACCCACCCCTTTCCCTTATCTCCAACTTTAAACTTTCTTATAGAGTAAAATATCTGTATCCAATTGTGTATGTTATTCCCTTTCTGAGACAATTTTCATGAGATTAAGGTTTCAGCCTTGCCTGGACCTCCCATTTATCTCTCAATTTTAATAGCTCTTTCATGTTTGATACTTTGTCTTATCCAATCTTCCCTTTCCCTTCTTTCACTGAAATTTTCTTTCTTTCTCACCCTTTTATTGTTTTTGGATAGAATCCCTTCAAAATCACATTATATCCACATCCTCTGTCTAAATACACTCCTTCTAAGTGCTCTCATAGCAATAAAGTTCTTAAGAGTTGCAAATAGTATACTATATCATATAGAAATATAAACAGTTTAAGCTTATTGAATTGGTATTTTCTCATTTTTATGTTTCCCTTGAGCCTTGCATGTAGATATCAAATTTTTTACTGAGCTTTGGTCTTTTAATTAGAAATGCATAAAAATCCTCTATTGCATTAAATAATTTTCCCTCTAAAATATTATATTCAGTTTTTATGGGTAGGTGATTCTTGGCTGAAATCCTTAACTCCATTGCCTTCCAATATATTATATCCTTGAGGTTCTTTAATATGGAAGCTGCCAAATCTCATATAATCTTGATTATAGCTCTATCATAACTGATTTTTTTCTTTTTCAGTTTGCCAGACTTTTTCCTTGATCTGTGAGCTCTGGAATTTGGCTATGATGCTCCTGGGAGTTTTCAGATAATAGTCTTTCAGGCAATGATTACTGAATTCCTTTAATTTCTATTCTACCTTTTGGTTTTAATATATCAGGGCAGTTTTTTTTGATAATTTCTTAAAAGGTGGCTTTCAGGTAGTCCACTAATTCTTATATTATCTCTCCTGGGTTTTTTTTGTTTGTTTGTTTTGTTTTTTGGTGTGGTGTTGTTCCGTTTTTTTTTTTTTCTATTTCACATTTTCTTTTATTTTTTTCTTTCTTGATTTTGTTTTATCATATGTCTCATAAAGTAATTAGCTTCCACTTATTCAAAATTCTAATTTTCAAGGAATTGTTCTCTTCAGTAAGCTTTTTATTTCCTTTTCCATCTGGCCAGTTATATTTTTTAGGGAGTTAATTTTCCTCCATAGTTTTTGGTATATCTTTTTCCATGCTACTGTCTTTCCTTTCATAATTCTCTTGTGATACTCTCAATTCTTTTCCCAATTTTTCTTCTACTTTTAAAATTCCCTTTTTTGAAAATCTTTAAAGCTCTTCCAGGAAATCCTTCTGTATTTCTGAAACTTCACATACAGCCATTTTGACACTAGTGTCAAGGTTTTAATGCTGGTTCTTGCTAGGCTTCAGGACTGAGCTGCTTGTTTTCACTGGAAAGGAAGATTCCCTTCTGGATTGTATTAGAGTTGTGGCCTCCCTCTTTGGCCTACTCTGAGCAAAGGGGTAAGCTGCTGGCTTGCTCCAGGGGTATGGCCCTGCTGCTGGGTTGCTATGGTAGCTCTGCTACCAGGCCCAGGGGCATGGCTTTACTACAGGTTAGCAATGAGATGAAAGTCTTGCCAGTGAATTGTGTTCGAGGTGGGGCCTTGCTGTGTTGAAGAGATTACTCACTGGCCTTGGGGGATGCTAGTTTGCTGGAAGACAGTATCAACCAGTATCAGAACCTTGGTGCAGGCCCCCAGCTAGCAGCTCCAGCCGCCCTTTGATCTCAATCCCTTTCCACATTAATATAACAGACCTTTCTTAAGGATCTGATAAACTGGTTCCCTGTTCCTCAACCAATTCTTGAGGTAGTTCTCTAGTTGTTTGCAGGGGAATTTTGGAAGGCTTCTGAAGGTTCTTTCCTTTCTCTACCATCTTAGAATCTGAAATCCCCTTAGTATCTTAAGAATTTAGTTTCTGAAAGGTATTCATTCTACATAAACTTATTGGGTTTCAGACAATGAGATACGATAATTCCTCCAAAACTTTTAAAAATTCTGTTCTCAAATTATATTTAACCTATGAAAAGTTATACTGAAATAACACTCAATTCCACAATTGTACATAGCTCATGTATTATCAAGTAATCATCAAAAGCTTTGATGAGGAAGAGGAGGGATGTTCTTGTAGAGACACACACTTGAGGAAAAATGTTTTTAAAATGACAAATTTTTACAAATTTTTTTTTTTAACAAATGATCTTTGCAAGATACCTTCTCGTTGACATTTTACTTGGAGCTCTATATCTAACATCTTCAGAAATACAGCTACAGTGGAACTAAACTTTTACTCTCAATAAAATTGTATGATCTTTTAAAGTCTGACTTTTATTTTGCTTTAGATAAGTTTATTAATCAATAGGCAAAAAGGCAAAAGGGACAAAGAATAAATATATAGACTGATTGATGTCAGTAATTCTACAAATTTACCCTTATTGAAAAGTATGCTAAGAAATAAATCCATTTAAAAATATTGCTATACTTGCCTGTGTTTAATTTTTGTCACCTAAATACATAAGTATAATTAAATGTATACAACAAAATCACAAAAAAATTAAGATATATAACAATTAAACAGAGTTTCTAGTCTTTTACTAACAGGGGGGAAAAAACTAACCCATGTACCAGAAAAAATCTATTGAATGATTATAACCAGGGGGGAAAAAAAACTTTATAGAAAATCATTCCCCAGGTAGGCAACAAATGATTCACAGCATAAAACATCAAGATTATTTTGTTCCAAAATTTTAAAACTTGTTGCCGCAAGAAATTAGAGGTAAATTAATTATTTACTAAAGTCTTAAAAAAGGAAATTTTAATTTGTTTCTTAATTTTAATAAAAATAAGTTACTCATAAGATATGACATGACCTTTGAGTCGGTATATAACTTAGTTTTCCTTCATGGTAATGAAGTTTATATTTAAAAACAAAAAAGCAAAATAAAAACAAAAACAAAACCCTAAGTAGAGTCAAAGCACCCATCACTTTCTTTTTTTACATGTTATATAGGAGGAAGGAATTTACTAATAGGAATGATAAAGCTGTACTTGTACTTGGTAATATAAAATGAAACTTATAAATGAGGTATTTCATTAATCTGAGATGGATTAAAATCATAGGGTGAATCATCAACTTTTAATTTCCCAATAGCCAGAAAAATCCTGAAGTCTTCCAGAATATGAAAAATCAACATGAAAAGATTGCCTCCATGTATCATACACATGCCTTCACTGACTGCAACTACCTCCTCCTGCTCTTTTTAATATTTTTAAAGGCAAAAAGGAAAAAAAAAAATCTATTGTTACAGGCCAGAACTCTGAATTTGAAACAAAGGATTCTTACTAAGTGGAATTGATGAGACAATGGTTATCTAGTTAAAGGTTTTGGAATTTAACACCTGACTATTCTTGTGGTGATTACTGAACTGAAACCAAAGCTGCTTCCAGAGACTTCCAAGGAAACAGAACCAGAGAACATTACATTTTGGTGCCCAACGTGGGGCCAAGAACCTACATATGTGAAATTGGGTGAAAAGGATGAAGAATCAGATAAGAATGGAGTTGAGTACAATTCTGATGAAATTAAGGAGTATGGTGCTTCATAGCAGGAGCCATTAGAGCCTTTCCCAACCCCTGACCTATCTCCCTCAATTAACCCTTCATGGGAGGAGGAAGAAGGGAAGGGGCAATGACAGTGAAAGGGAATAAGCACTGCCTATGACAAGATTACAAAAGGCACTAGTTAAAGCAAAAAATAAAAGGACAGGATATATATGATTTAATAAATGCATATCCTGTGTTTGAAGAACTTGATTCTTTAGGTCAAGCTAGGAGAAGATACACTCCTTTTGATTTGGTAAAAATTAAGGATTTGAAAAGGGGTTGCATTCTTTATGGGGCTTCATCATCTTATGTTAAGATGATATTAGTGAATTTGGCTTATGAAATTTTAACCCTTAGTAATTGGAAATCCATAGCAAAGACATATTTAGAATCTGGACAAAACTTGTTGTGGCTTTTGGAGTATCATGAATTATGTAGGATTCAAGTCCAAGGCAATAAGCAAACTGGAGTTAATGTACAAATCATCTTTGACCAACTAGCAGGTGAAAGTCAGTATACAGATGCTTTAGCACAGATTAATTACCCTATGATAACATATGAGCAAATTGCTACTCCTGCTCCCAGGGAAAGATTGAGGGGAAGTGTTAGGATTACTAAGTGAGAACTGAGGTTGTCTGGACAGTGACAAGGTGAGAATTCAGGTTGACTTGATAGAGGGGGCAAGCTCATTGGCTGGGGTGGATGTCCCCTGCCCCGGCGCCTCGGGCATCCACCCCGGCCCCGGCGCCTCGGGCATCCACCCCGGCCCCGGCGCCTCGATAGAGCAAGGTCCCAATGAACCCTTTACTGATTTTGAGGGACGTTTGCAAACAGCTGTCACAAGAACCATTGGAGAAAATGCAGCTACAAGAATTATGATAAGACAACTGACTAAGGAAAATGCTAATGAGGTTTGTAAAAGAATTATGTGGGGAATACACAAAGATGCTCCTTTAGAGGAGACTGTGCCACAGTGGGCACAAATGCTTATTATACCCAGGCTATGATGAACACGGGAAGACAAGGTCCCTCTTGGCAAGGGACTTCCAGAGAACTCGTCAATGTTTTCAGTGTGGAAAAATAGGGCATCTGAAAGTCCAATGTAGGTATAGAGGCGAAGTGAGAAGACCTAAAACCCCATGTCCAAAACTCAACCAAGGCTTCCACTGGGCCTCAGAATGTAGAGTGACCCAGGGAAATGAGAGGCAGGGCCCAGCTCCAAGACATCAAACAAAAAACAGGTGGTGCATGATGGCAGCCGAGGTTACACTCAGAGAGAATTTAGAAGTTCAGGACTCTGATATGATCAATCAACAGAGAAGCAATCAGATAGAAAAAAAGGGATTACATGAAAAGCAATCAGATGGGGGAAAAGGATTGCAACTGGGGAGAATATAGGCTTTTTAACCCGACAGAAGGGCTGTGTCCAGTGCAAGCACCTCCAATGTAATTGCCAGATAATGAGAAGAGATCTAGAAAGTGGTAAAATAGAAGGGACTAGATATGTTAACTGCTTGGGGGAGAAGGTTTAACTTGTATCTTTACAAATGGAGAAGAAATCAGATGGGTGCCAATGAGCACCTGGAGAGATAGAAAAAGAGAAAAAAACCTCAAAACAAAGGAGAAGGCCTAAAAAACATCTGACACTGAAAGAACATTGCTGATCATGAGACTATTACAGAACTTCAGAACAATCAGGAATCATTGGATTCCCTACACACATGAAATAATGGACAATAGATTCCTTTTGGACTATTTCTAGGACTTATGGGCCTGTATAATTCTTCATGTTGATTCAGTTATTGGTTACATCACTACTAGCCTGTGTTACTGTGGGCTTATGTATAATACCTCCCATGTTGATAGTATGTATATCTGTTTCAAGTGAGACCCTTAAGAAAATTAGGTTTGATTCCCCATTTTCCTTTGGTTTTCATTTCCCTTCCTGAGACGTCAGGGAGTGCATCCCTTTTTTGGTGTTTTCACCCCTTTTTTGAGGAGTCAGGGAAGGTGTAACCACCTTATATTCTAAAACAAAAATAAAGTGGAAGATGTTATGGGCCAGAATTCTGAACTTGAAACAAAGGATTCTTACAAGGTACTAAGTAAGTAGAATAGATGAGACAACGGTTATCTAGTTAAAGAATTGGAATTTAGCACCTGGCTATTATTATGGTGATTACTGAACTGAAAGGAAAGCTGCTTCCAGAGACCTCCAAGGAAACTGAACCAGAGAACATTACACAATCTATTAAGCACACAAACATAAAGCCATAATAGAATAGTATACTACCACTTACAATATAATATAATCAGGATAAAGTATCACAATTTCTGAAAAGGAAAATTTTATCTTTTTAACTTTCAATTTTATTTAATAACAAATGGTCAATTTTTAGGGCATTAAAAGTGAACATGCAGGTGCTCAGAAATCAAAATAAATGACCAACAGTATTCAGTAGAATTATTTAATAATTTGGACAAATGACAAATATTTAAATACCCAAATTCCCTGAAAAAAATTAAGCTACCAAATACCAAATCACATACAATATATAAGGAAGAATTCCAGAAATATATGACTTGATCACATTAAGCATATCACATGGACTAGACTTTTATGTTGGAAGGTATCATTTATATTGTCTAAAAAATTAGGCATTGTTCAAAATTCCAATGATAATACCTTTATTCTTTATTCACTGCTATACTTTTACTGTCCAGTTATTATGTAAAAGCAGAAGCAAACAAGAAAACTCCACAAATTTATTAAAATCCAATATTGGGACAAAGCAATAAATCTGGATGATCACTGCCATTTTTAGCAATTTTAAAAAAGTATTTATGCTTTGCATCCAACAATTTGAGCCCTGAAATAATCCTTAGAATTTGTCAATTAAGACACTATAAAGAATAAGTGTTCAAAGAAGTGAGGGCTTCTATTCACTTATTTAAATTTGTATTTCATTTACTTCCAAAATGAGTTGAAGCAACTTATACATTAGTAACAGTGTAAAAAGTAGAACATTTAAACTAGAAACAGTGAGAGCACATTTAAATAGACAAGAAAGTAAAGACGTCTTCAGAAATCTAAATTGGACAAATTACTTCAAGTGAAGAATAAATTTGGCTTAAAGCTTTATTGCTGCTAAGACAAAAAGAAACATAAATTTGTCTTTTTATTTTTTTTAAATAGGAAGCATACTAATTTATCTACAAGAAAAACAAACACTGAATTACTCGTATAAAGTTATATCATGTAGAATTTTGAAACTGATATTTTTAACCATGGCTTTTTTAGAAATATGCAAACATTTTGCTTATAAAAGAGCATAACATTAAATTATATTTCAATTACAGCCTTTTAGAAAAAAGGAAGATAGTTCAAGCATTCAAGTAAATGAATCTATATAAAAAAATAATAATAATACTTCAGTAGAGTCTGCATCAAAAGATAACAATAAAATCACAATTCTCCAAAATGAGTGCTCTGTGACTACTAGGCTAATTAATGGAAACAGTAGTTAACAGAAACAGGGCCAAAAACATATATAATTTAAATGATATTTGGACTCTAATAAATTTCTATGTAAATATTTTTCTCTTAATAATGGCTGAGGATTGGAAATTAAAAAAAAAAAAGAAAGAAAGAAAGAAAGAAATAGATCTGGTTCTCAGATACTAAGAAACTGATCAAGACCTGATGAGATTAAATAAAAGACAAAAAAATAGTAAACTTTAAGTAGTTTTGGTATGTCAATATGGGGTCATATTACCTTTTTAAAAAACTGAGAATATTTGAGAAGATTTTGAAAGGCTGGAGAACAATTCTAATGCTCTTTAAATTTCTGCAATTAAAACACTCTTCAATAAACATTACAGCATTTTGTGAATAGCAGAGTTCCAGTGTAATAAAAATCTATTAAATAAGAATACCCATGCAGATAGTACTACTTAACTATATATGAACTTACTATGTAAGAAATTAAGCTACAATTGTTAGAATCAAAGTTTAAGAAATTCCAGATAATACAGCTCCTAAAACAACTAGATTACAAACTCTTAGCTACAGTATCAATCTTATTGCATTTGATGCTCACAACAACACTGAAAGGCAAATGTTACTATTATCCCCATTAACAGTTGAAGAAACTGAGACAAAACAAAGGTTTACGTGACTTTTCCAAGGCACACAGAAGTGTCTGAGAATAGATTTGAACTCATTTGTTTCTAATTTTACAACCTTCACTTTATTTACTGTGGCACTTAGCTACCTATATTCATTATCCACGAATATACATTAATTTGAGGAAATTTGTGTTCAAAATTGATATCTAAATACATCAACGTTATGACCTAAAGTATGAAACCTAACTTCTATGAGTCTTAGTTTTATCAGTTACAAAAAGAGAAGGAGATTGGGAGATCTAATTTATTTAATTTCATCTATAGTTGAACATTTACCCTTTATAATTTTAATAGTGGTAATTTGGTATCAGTCATTTCAAAAAATTAAATTAGGTAATGATTTATCTATTTTACTGGGTTCCCCCCCCCATAAAACTACCTACTTGTTTTTATTTATTTGTTTTTTGTTATCAATTTTACTATTTTCTTCTTTGACATTCAGGATTTTTTAAGACTTGATATTTTAAAACAATATTAAATGTCTAAAACTATAGCCTTCTCTCAAGAACATTTTTATTAAGAAGTATGATTAACATTAAGAAAAACTGAAATAAGCCAAATCTCCTTTTTTTGCATTCATCCCTTTCTCATGACACCCACTAATCAAAAAAGCTTCCACAAATCTCATATCAAACTCAATTTGGCCAGAGTCCTTCTTCTCTATTCCCCTACCTAATCTGTACATCATTTGAAAGATGAATCAATTCATGGAACTTTGGACCTATCCTCCTATTCACCATTGTTGTAACATACTAATCACACTGGAAAAGAGATTCAATACAATTTATACCTAAATGCAAATAAATGAGGATTAAATGTTATCTCAAGGTTACATGCATTTTTATAAAGGATAGCAAATTTTTAATAATGACATTTCAGGGCCAATAGTAAACTTCTAGGAAGAGGAAGATCTTAGCATAACTGAAATAAAACTATGCATTCAGAGATCTGCTTTACCCACATATAAGCTAATCCTGAGCAGAAAGTTCATTCAAAATGTGAAGGGAAGTACCATAAGTACTATTAGAAAGTATATATAATTATCTAAAAATAGATACTCTGAAATCAAGGATATTTATTTAAATGAGGAAAAAAATTAACCTAATAAATAAATATAATGACTATCATAATGAAGACCAAAAACCTATATAATCCAACATTTCCCAAATCACAAATCTTCATTGTTCCTGCCACAGGCAATCCCTGACTCCTGAGAAAGAAGATGATTAAACAAAATTGGTACAATTTTAAATAGCAGCACTGGATAGGATCTCATTTCATATATTAAGATCTGGAGCAGTTAGTTTGGCTCAGTAGCCAGCTCTAAATTCAGGAGGATCTGAGTTCAAATGTGACCTCAAACATTTCCCATTTACTGCTGTGACCCTGGGCAAGTCACTTAACCTCAATTGCCTTGCTCCAAAAAAACAAAAACAAAATATTAAGCTCCCTTGGCTTGGGTATTGATAAAATGCAAAAGAACCTTCCCTAGGTATTGACCTAACTAATACAAACATCCATGAATACTTAGATATACCAGAATGATAATAAATGAGATGGAGACCTGAGAATATTAGTGCCACACCAAAAAAAAAAAAAAAAAAAAAAAAAAAAAAAAAAATCACATTCCAAAGTTTGCTACATTCTCTCTCACTCAAAATAAATAAATAAATAAATAAGTTTTTATCTCTGGCTTGACCTCTACTGACACTTCATATTTCAGTAATCATTCTACTGCCTTTGTACTGCCTGGCAACCAATGAAAATCAACTATTCTCTACATCACAGAGACACTGAAAAATGAATAGTAATGTCTTCAAATATTTCTCTCTCAGTATTCAAATCTTCTTATATTCCAAACCTCTAGGTACATCTCAAACAAATCAGATACAGTAAGGAGGTGTGTAACATTTCTATCATTCAATTGGTTGCTTTCAACAGTTTCCTTCTTTATAAAATTTTTGTGCATTAAGTTAAACAAGTAACAAAATGTAAGTGGAAAACACATTATATGACATATCAAAGAAGAGTATTTACTTAGGCTGGGCTTTGTTACATATTACTTAGCTGCCAACAACAAAATGGAAATGAGAACCTGTCCTACCTGTCTCAAAATAGTTTTCTGAAGATGCGATAATGAATGCTAAAGTGCTTTGAAAAAAATGAAATACTATCCATAATATTCATAAATTGCAAAAAGTGGCCCATAATCAATCATTTTCCTTAAAATTTCCTTAAAAAATCATTTATTTTTTAATTAAAATTGTTTATGTATTTTACCACAATTTAAAGAACAGTTACATATCTGAAAAAGGTACTACAAAGATAATATATTGAGAATTTGTTAGATAAAATAGATTTAATTTTATAATCTTTTATAAATCACTCTTTCCAAAACAATTAAGAAACACATTTTATGCCTTGACCAAAATCCAAATTTAAAATCTTTTATTACATTTTGAATTGTAAGGTATTTATATTTGAATTTTCAGATTTTTTTAAAAAGCAATTTTTTAATAATATAAACAGTCATTTAATGAAATAATAGAAAATTACAGTTACATAGAGCTTTGTCTATCCCAACACAGTAAGTTTTCTTAGCATAGAATATTGACTAAGAGAAAAGATAGATTTCCAATAACTGATATATTGCAGAATACTGAAAAAGTTATTTCAGAATTAAGTAGTAGAAAAACAAGTCTTTACATATATATTCAGCTACAGTGCATTAGATATATTCAAAAGCAATAGTCAGAAAATGAGCTTAATTTCACTTGAGCTCAAATTATCTAAAAATTATTATTTACAATGTGCTGAACTGCACTGGTAGAGGGAGTTTCTATAGTATGAGACTACTAAACCAAAGAATCACAGATAGTGACCAAAACAAAATATAGAAAATGTACTAGGATATAAATGTTAAAAGCTGAAGAAACCAAGAAGAAAAATTATTTAACACATGGCAAAGATATGCCCGAAAAAACAAAAAAACAAAAAACAAAAAACGACCTAAGAATAAAGGATGTTTACTGTAATCTTATCATCTTGAAAACCTGCTCTACCTACTTCACAGATTTCTAGTGAAAACAAAACGGTACAACAGATGCTAAAAGTGTTATATAAATGTCAGATTGCTATTATTGATTATCTGCCCTCAAAAAATTGTGTAAATGAAATACAATCACTAAGCACAAGCTAATGGACAAAATTAGCATTCTATATATGTTACAAAATAGAACTTAAAATAATATTTTTGAAATAAAATAATCTGACCAAAATGATAACTTTTAAAAATTATTTTAAGTAATACAAAACAGAGGGACTAATAATTATGTATATTTTTTTCTGCAACAATTATTTCTTCTCAAGTGGTGTTTTAAAAAAATCTACACAAAACTAGTGGATTAAAAAAATGTGCTTTCATCATTCATAAGTACTCAGTTAACAAAAAATACCTCATATATATCATTTTGGAACACAAGAATACATACCTTAAGCAGGAATTTAAAATTAATTTTTTTTCATTTATAAGTTTCTAGGATAATTTTTATACAAGTAAATATACCTGATGTCCAGCCGTTATTTGTTTCAAAACATTTTCATAACATACTTCATCCATGTTATTCAACTGTTGCACCTGGAAAGTTTAAAAAAAAAAAAAAAAAAAAAGAACAAGAAAGAAAGAGAATGTTTAACTGACTGCATTTAAGTTTTCCAGTCTACCTATCAAGCACTACCAAAAAGAAAACACAGTGCACATTTTTCTCAGGCAACCCTACCTAACAGAGATCTGACACAACTGTCAGAAAACATGAACAAACAAAAATACCTTAAACTGTATTTATCTTGGCAGTAGATCCAAGTTTTTTTGGAGACATTATCCTCTAAAATATCCCAGTAAATAGATGTGTGTATGCGTGTGTGTGGATATATTTGTATGTATTTGCTTGTATGTATGTATTGGGGGGAGTGTTTATTTTGCAAAGGCCTGTGACTATATCATTGTTGGGAACTTTCTCTACCAATACAGAAGAGCAATTGTAAATAACTTAGAGATTTTTCTAGGACATTAAGTCACATGGCCCATGGTTACACAACAAAATGAATGTGAAAAGTAAGACTTAAGTTCTTTTGGAATCTGCAGCCAACTCTCCATCCATTAAGCCAAATTCCCTTTCAATTATTTAGGGGAAAGAATGTCTTTATGTTTTATTACTTTTAATTTTTTATTTGTTCTCATAAAAATCAACTACAACATAATGTTAAATAGTGAGTCTATCCTATCCCTTATTTTCCATTTAGCAAGACTAGATGTCACTCCCCCTCCCTTCTTTGTTGTATAAACTCCTCTTTGAGCACTTTATTTATATGAGATGTTTCTAATTCTTGCTTTCTCTTCTCCCTCCACTCATGTTTTCCCAAATAAAATGTGATCTAATGCATTTTCTAGATTATTGTGGAGAACAGACAGTAGAAAAATGAGCTCAAATGCCTTGTCTTCATTATCTTGACTCTATCTTCTTCCAAATATATGTCATGGGCCAGAACTCTGTACTTGAAACAAGGATTCTTACAAGGTGCTAATATATAATGGTTATCTAGTTTAGCATGGTGATTAATAGATCTCTAACTCAGTACATTTACTTAGCATTTAATATAGTTCTACAAGATTGATGCCTATTCTACAAGATTCACAGCTATGATAATGTAATTATAATAGAGCATATAAGCTGGGACAAATTCAGCCAGCCAGATTCATTTCATCTCCCACCTTTGTTGTGGCTGGAGGCTGGAGCACAAGCTCTCAGACTGAGATAGACTTCAAGACAAAGACTATTGTAGTAGTCTTCCTGCATCCCCCACAGAAAACAAGACACATTCTGGAGGACCTCAAGAAAGCTAGCCTGGACTCCAGGCAAGGAAACTAGACTTTGAAAGAGATAATAAAGAAATTGCACTTTATCCCTGGCTATTCTTGTGGCAATTACTCTGCTGAAATGAAGGCTGCTCTAAGACCTCCAGAAAATCAACCAGAACACTACAAATATATTTTAGTGGTATTAGTAACTAATCATAAATTCCTTAAGCCACAGATTTCACTAGCTTATATGTATGTACTTCTTAATTATGTCAAATTTATAAATACCTATTTATATCAAATTTATGAATGGTACAATATGTGGATTCTGAGGAAATAACACAAATAATTTAAAAAGAATTTGCAAAAGTGAATAGCAAGAGATTGGCATAAATTAGAATATCTATTAGTGGAATTGCTCTTAAGAGTTACATAAAGGCAAACTAATACCTTTTGGAGATGCTTCAGAAAATACCAAAGGTTCAAAAAAATGAGATTAAGAGTTTCACATAATGAAATTTTAGGGATTTGTCTTTGCTATTGATGTAACCTGTCACCAAATATTCCTTGAAAAATTAAATTGTTCACAGGGAACATTTACCTTATTTGTTGTCTTAATTCCCAAAAATGTTTGTCCAAGAGGTACTGGCCTAAAACGGCCATCAAAGTAGAAAAGTCCAATATAAGGATTGACATGCAAAAAAGTAGCAACATCAAGGTAGTTGGGTAATGTAGCAGAAAGTCCCAAAATCCTTATCATACTCTGTGTAGATTCAACCTAGATGAATGAAAAACACACATGATAAATGTGAAGCCTTACACTTGGGTGCCAAAAATCAATTTCACAAGTACAAAGATGGGGGGAAAAAAGGGTTGGACGGTAGTTCATCTCATGATATGGGAAGGTTATATGGAAGGTAATATAATTATACGATAACAGTGCAATATGGCAAACTAAGAAAGCTAATGTGATTTTTATGCTATATATATATATATATATAAAAAATATTAATGTCTAGGACTACAAAAATTATCATACAATACAGTCTATCCTGAAGAGACCCCACTGGTAAATAATATGTGTTGTTTTGAGCACCCCACTTGAGAGAGGATATTGAAAAGCAGAACAATATCTAAAAAATGGCAACCAGGATGATAGACAGTCAAAAGAATATGCCATATAAGGATTAGTTGAAAGAATGAAGAATGTATAGCCTGGAAAGAGTAGAGAGGTAAAACCTGATAGTTTCCTTCAAGTATGTGAAATAGAGATTAAGATTCTTCTGGATCCCAAATGGTAGAATTATCATCAGCAGAACAAGTTGCAAATTGTCAGATTTAGGAATAACTTAGGAAAATCTTCCTAACACTTAGACAGAATGCACTCTATATGGAATGAAATGGAAAGAGTTTGTAGGTTTTCCCTCACTAAAGACCTTTAAACAAAGGATATTTAACCAATTTATTTCAATTCAACAAATAAATTTTAAGGTCCAAAAAGCTAAATGCTGAGGATGCAAAGAAAAGAAAAGAAAAGAGCCTTATCCTTAAGGTCTGACATAAGAAGAAACATACACATAGCTAAGTAAATACAAAAGATACAAAATTTAGTATTTATTTTCTAAAATCAAAAATAGTTACAAATCAATATTTAGAGAAATAAAAACTAAAGTAACTTTAAAATCCCACCTCATTCCCATCAGATTGGCAAAGCTGACAGTAAAAGGAAAATAAATACTGTAGGGGCTAGGCAAAGACAAGCATATTAATGTACTGCTAGGTGGAGCTATGAACTGGTGCAGCCATTCTGAAAAGCAATTTGAAAGTATGATCAAAAAGTTATTAAACTTTCCATATCTATTCGCCTTACTATTATATCTATAACTAAAGATATCAGAAGAAAAGAGAAAAGACTCACATATGCAAAAATATATATAGCAGCTCTTTTTCTGGTAGCACAAACTTGGAAAGTAAAGGAAAACTATTCAACAAAGTAACAAATTTTAAGTACATGAAACAAATACTATTGTGCTACAAGAAATTGTTAAGTCATTTTCAGGGAAACTTAGAATTATATGGATAATATGATATAGGGTAAAGTGAGTAGAAACTGAAGAACAATTTATAAAATGATAGTTTAAAAGATAAACAAGGGAAGACAAGGGGGAAAGGGAAGGGAATTAGCATTTATATAGTACTTTCTGTGCACAAGACATTTTGCTAAGCACTTTTTACAATTAAGCACTCATTTGATCCTTACAACAACCCTATAAGGTAAATGTTCCAGAGTAGGTATAATAACCTACGTAATGACACAAAGAAAGAAATTTTTGTAGGGAGAACAGCAAATAAATAATTCTAGCTAAGATTAGGTATAGAATAATATTTCACTTAATATAACAAGGTAAGCTCCAAATAGATACATGACATGTGTATGTACACAAACATATTTATAAACATAGGTGGATTATAAAAAACGGAGTAATTGGGCAATGGATTAATTTTGTTTTGAGTATCTGAAAAGACTAAAAATGAAAAGACTATTATATTTTGGGGCTTAAAAATGAAGTGAGAAAAACCAAGAAAACAAGTAACTAAAATTTCAAACTCTGAAAATTTTAAGAATTGTGAAAAATTAAATGACTAACAACAACTGACTGTCTAATAATGAAGCACTATCATGTAACACATTAAATATCCTGAAAAAGAATTAATAGAATCAAGGCACAAAAAGAAAAATACATTTTTGAATATAATACTGTACAGATATGTTTTGCTATATTACATTTATTTATTATAAAACAAGTAGCATGAAATGGTGATCCATAGTTTTCCCTATCTGAATTATTTCCTCCCTCCAATCTATTCTCCACACATCATACAAAATGATTTTTCCTAAAACTAGGCTTGACTGTGCTAGGCCTTACTTGATAAATTCAATTTAAAGTCATATGTTATTTAAAGGTCCTCTCAGTATAGCTCCTTCATATTTTTCTAGTTTTATACTTTTCTCCTCACTCTATGTACTCTACAATGCAGTTATTCTAGCTAATTAGTCTCACACCTGATATGCATCTTCCATTAGTCTTCCTTTGCATTGGCTGTCCTTATTTCCAATGATCTTCCCATCACTTCTACCTCATAAAATGCCTGGTGCTTTCCCCTTTCAAATTATCTTTTACTCATTCTATGTGTATCCTGTATGCTTCCATTTAATGATATTTTGTTTGCTCTATTGGTACATAACCTCCATTAGAATGGGGACTAGTTTTGCCTTGGGGAAAGGAGGGGAGGGACCCTACTGCTTAGTACAGTGGATAGCACTTAACATGTGTGTTTATTATTTGGTTACTACTTTTCTTTACACTGTCTGTTACTGTACTTGAATACCTAGGCTTGAATTAATTTTTTATTTATTTTAGTAGAAAGGTATTTTTAAGGCACATTCTCTGTACACTATTATAATAAGCTCTCTGGGTATAAATAGACAAAATGAGACCAAAACCTGTTCTCAAGTTATTAACACTCTAATTGGCAGCTGTAACACATAGAGGAGAATTCAACTGTAGGGAGGCAACTAAAATAATCCATCTAATAGTCTTGGTGAATCTTCCACCCACAAAGCTATGTCATACTTATTTATTTGTGGACTATATTTAATTACTTATAAAAGTAATAATGAACATTATTTTTTTTAATGTATTGGGCACATAAGCAAATGTGAAGAGAGTCTTTCCATTTTTCTACTCCTACAGTTTTGGGCTCAAGGAACTCTAATCTCAAATATGGCTCCATATCTTTCTGCCTCCAGAGTTTATATTTCTCCCTAGAAGAAATGACAGCAAATGCTTTGATATTTATCATTACACTTTAGCATCTACATGGAAGACAGACTGGAGTGGGAGAAACTAAAGGAGAAAAATTAAGATGACTTCAAGATTACAAACCTGAATGGAAAGATAGACGGGTTCTAAGTCCGTTGTCACAATATGTATAGCACAAATGAATGATAACTTATATTACTATCCCTATAAAATTATCTTATCAATAATCAAAGGATAAAGAGAACAAAATATGTTCTTTATAACCTTTATCTTAAAGAGAAAATCACTACTCAAAGATTTTAGGGAAGGTAAAACAGAAAGCTTTCCCTAAAGGTAAATGTCTTAACACATTATGGCACATTAACGTAATGTTGAATTTAAGAAATGATAAAACATGTAATTTCTGAGAAAATTGAATTTTATGAAGCAATAGAAAGTGAAATAAAATACACTAGCAAAACAATTTATGCTACAATAAAAAAATGAACGATTTTTAAAAAACAACCAATTCTGATCCATGCAATGATCAATCATGATTTCAGGTATGTAAAGATGAAGAATTCTATCAATCTCCTCAGTGAGAGGTAATGGACTAAATGTGGAAAATAAGATACATAATTTTCCATGGTTGATACAATATGAGCATTTTTTTCATTTGGCTATGTATATTTAAAAGAGTTTAGTTTTAGTTTTCCTTTTTTTCTCCACTGAATTGGGAGAAACTGGAAATATTTTAATAATTATTAAATGAAAAAATGAGCATAAAATAATAAACAGGATAGACTGTGAACATATTATTATAGCAATTGCCTAGAATCAAAGTCTCAGTACAATGACAAATTTCAGCACTTTTTCGTATTATGGTTTTTCCCATTTTCTTTTTCTTTTTCCAATGTGCAAATTTATTTGTTGTTCTAAGGGAAAATTTGTCATTTACTTATATAAATTTAACATTTATGTCTGTTTTTTGAATATATGTCACATACCTGATTAGGTACAGAGGGCAGCATTTTAAAAAGAACAGATCTGAACACTGTATACAAAATACTTAAAGACAATTTAAGAGACAAAGAACTGGAAAATCAAAATTTAAAAGCATAAGTTTGGCAGAACTTTAGGGAATACTGATACTGGAGTAAAAAGCAATTAACAAATTTCTTAGAAGGATGTTAAGGAAAAAACCTGAGTGCTTAAGAATGGACATATACACTAGGTCTACAAAAAGCAACGCTATTTTTATTCAAGAAATATATCTAACTTATAATGGTAAATCTGTGGCAGAAAGCCACAGATAATTTTTTAAAAGATTAAGCCTAGATTTGGAACTATACTCAAAAAGTTATCAAACTGTGCATACCCTTTGATCCAGCAGTGTTACTACTGGGCTTATATCCCAAGGAGATCTTAAAGAAGGGAAAGGCACCTGTATGTGCAAGAATGTTTGTGGCAGCCCTCTTTGTAGTGGCCAGAAACGAAACTGAGTAGATGCCCATCAACTGGAGAATTGCTGAATAAATTGTGATATATTAATGTTATGGAATATTATTTTTCTGTAAGAAATGACCAGCAGGATGACTTCAGAAAGGCCTGGAGAGACTTACATGAACTGATTGCTGAGTGCAATGAGCAGGACCAGGAGATCATTATATACTTCAACAATAATACAATATGATGATCAATTCTGATGGATGTGGCCATCTTCAACAATGAGATGCAAATCAGTTCCATTTGTTCAATAATGAATAGAACCAGCTACACCCAGCAAAAGAACTCTAGGAAATGAGTGTAAACCACTACATAGCATTTCCAATCCTTCTGTTTTTGTCTGCTTGCATTTTTTATTTACTTCACATGTTATTGTACATTATTTCAAAGTCCGATTCTTCTTGTGCAGCAAAATAACTATATGGATATGTATACATATATTGTATTTAGCATATACTTCACCATATTTAACATGTATTTGTCTACCTGCCATCTGAGGGAGGGGATGGGAAGGAGGGGAAAATTTGGAACAAAAGGTTTTGCAACAGTCAATGCTGAAAAATGACCCATGCATATATCTTGTAAATAAAAAGCTATAATAAAAAAAAAAATTAAAAAGATTAAGCCTAATAATTTTAAATAGAGTGGCCTCTTTGCCAATTTGTATTTATCATATGAACCTTACCATTATCAATCACATCACTATTCCACAAAAGATTTTTTCAGATATAGTTAATAAATTGTTTTGTTAGCTGAATATTAATGGCTAAATAACAGTAAATTACAGGAAAATGCAAAAATGAACATTGTAACAATGATAGAATTATAACCTTTTTTGCAAAAGCAGAAGAAATCTTTAAATATTTAAGCAGATCTTAATAACTATAAAATAGAAACAAATCTCCAACTTAGCTAAAAAATTTATTGTATTTATTGTATTGAAACCTATTAAAAATCAACCATTCCACATCCATTTTTAAAGAACTGACTGTGGTATGCACTGTCCTAATGACTAGAACAAAAGTGAAATACTTCTAATCCTCAGGAGATTTATATCCTAATGAATCACAGAATTTTGCTATTATGAGGTTTTGTTATTGTTGCAACTATGTAACATTAACTATCAAATATAAGTTGTTATTTTTAAATTTCTTCTAATGTTAAATCAGTAATATCCTGGAAGTGAATATAGAAGATTTTCTACTAAAAGCCAACAAACTAAAAGTAAATGAAAATAGGATAAAAAGAAAAAAGTCATAATATGTCTTTCACTAGGTCAGTATTTTTATCATAAACTTTTATTTTTGTATATTAGTTATTCAGGCATAAATTCTTAGATGAAATGCATAAGCACATAAAATAATGACAAAAAATATATGACAGATTGGTTTTCAGGGTCCAAACACAATGCAAAGTTGTGTATGGGATTTTAATTAATGGGGAAGACTCATTTGGTCCTTTTTAAATTGACATAAAAATACAACAATCTTAAAGTTTGAATTAACTTCGGTTTAAGTTAACTGACACTTTCCCTATGTGTGCTACTTAAAGCTCTCTGAAATATAGATAATGTCTAAAACAGATTTAAATTACAAGTATAGAAACTTTCAAAATCCTGTGGATTCCATACTATACTAGGAATGTCTATAGCCTGTCTGAAAATGACATTGTGCTGAACACAATACTATCATCTACTGGAGATAGTTATCCTAAATACTAATTCATTTTAATAAAAATAAAAAGACTTAGTAGTTTTATAAAAACAAATTGCACACTAAATTTTGTTTTGCCTAGAATTACATTATAAAATCGGATAGTTATCTAACTATCCCATTTCCCTGTTCTCTGTAGTTACACAACCTATAAAAAAGGTATCTTGCCTCCAATATAGTAAAATTCATATGTAACCAAGAAATATTTTAGACATATATTCAAAGGAAAATCAAAAGTATAAAAAACAATGAAAGGAAAAATTAATAGCACTTATTAAAACATGTAACTATATAATTAAAATTGCAAAATGAAAATAGCAAATTTGAAAATGCCTGATTATTACCTATTATGTCAAACTATAATACAGTGGGGAAAAAACAACAACACTATCTTTAATTTTTCTGCAACTTGAGTCCATTTCAAATTATATTAATATTTCTAATTTGATTTCCAAGGTAATAATATCTTTTGGTCTCTTTCACATTTTAGTAGCTATAAGCAATGACACTTTCCAGCTCTAATGTTTTAAAGACACTGGTGTTTACTTAGAATGTGCCTTTCTCATGCTTGTAAGACTGGCCAAATTTTGACTAAAATATATGTGATTGAGGTACTACAAATTTGGTTTTAGATCAATCAGCCAAATGAGAAGATTTTGAAATTTACTACACAAACCTGTTTAAATCACTTAATACCTCTAATATTCAAAGACCTCTTCAATCACTAAAGCTAAGACCTTATATCTCATAACTTGTTTTCCCTTTTTCTATGTCTCAGATTAAAGATTAAAATTATCCCTGCACGGTGATAGCAAGAGAAGATCATCACTGTTTAGCAATTGCTGATAAAGAAATAAGAATTAGAGGGTAATGGAAAAAGAGATTTTGTTCATTCTAATTCTTCACAGATATTTGTTTATTAAATTAAGTAAAATCTCTCCCAAACATTCCTTTTTTATTTAGATGTTGACAACAGAAATCCCTGTGCCATGATGTATAATCATTCCCCTTCTCCCATGTTTACCTCAACAAAATATAATTGTGGAGTGAAGAACTCCAGCCTCCCTGAAGGGCAGCTTTTAGATCAGCCTTTCCAAATGAAAAAACATTTATAATGCATCTTCTATGTGCAAAGCACTACAATTCAAAGACAAAAGTGAAATGAAACACTTAAAACCTAGTCCAGCACAGAATAAAAGTTTAATAAGTTAGAAAGATGACTGATATTGTGTAGTGTAGAAGACAACTCTAAGGTTATGAACCTTAATGACTGGAAGGATAATGTGGTGCATTCTATAGAAATGGGAGATGAGGGATAGAGTGAAAGGGGAAAAAAAAACTTTTTAAGCTTGCTGAGATTGAAATGCTGTGGCAGGACCAGACAAATTTTGACTGTTGTGATTTATTCCATAATGTCTAGTCTATGGCTATGATGCTTCCTATTATTCATATGAGACTATGTTAAGTAGAATTTTTGTAACTGGAAGCATGACACTTTGCAAGTGAATTGATATTGCTTGGTAGAAAACATACTGCAGAAAAAAATTTATATATACACCTGTTAATAGGGGAGAGAATACCTGCCTATCCATTCTATCTTTTCCAAGTATTAGAATCTTTAAATATTCCAAATTTTGTTCCTCTACAAAACATGTGCCTTGTCTCTTTTCCAAAATCTAGGCCAGGGGTTCTCAAACTACGGCCCGCGGGCCAGATGCAGCCTGCTGAGGACGTTTATGCGGCCCGCCAGGTTATGGCAAATGGGCTGAGGGGCAGAAACAGAGTGTGAGTTTTTGTTTTTACTATAGTCCAGCCCTCCAACAGTCTGAGGGACAGTGAACTGGCCCCCTATTTAAAAAGTTTGAGGACCACTTATCTAGGCTATCATTTACCCAAAGAATTTCAGAAGAAAGCAGTAAAACATTCTGTACCAAAATTCCCTTCTGGGAGAAGACATTCATAAGCCATTCTGGCAATGACGAAGTAATTTAAAGATAAAGAGAGCTCTTTTAGGATACTTAAACCCATCCTAATTATTATTATTAATATCATGAAATTTTAATTGTTTCCTATTATTCTTTCCTTATACCCCTGAATTGGCAGTGTTAAGGGCTCCCTGAACTTGTTTCCTTGAGTTGTTCTATTTTATAGAAATGAAGGTTTCTCTTTCTTAACAGTGATTTTTTGCAACTGAATTCTACTAAACTCACTTCCCTTGGAATAGTCAGCTACAAGCTTGGCTTTAGCCAGTCTAGCCCGAACTGATAAACTGTGCAGTTAAGACTTACAGATAAACAGAACATTCTCTTTCTATAGCCAAAAGTTGCCAAGTCCTCCACTTCACTCTATCTTTTTTCTTCCCTTGTCATTCCTATTTGAGAGGACATTGTCCTCTACTACTCCTAAGAGACCTTCCCTTTTGCTGTACCCCATAAATATCCAAGGTTCTGTTATCATAAGTTCCTTAGTATATAACTAATTCTCACATGCACGTGTCTCTCTCTTATAAAAAGCAAGTTATTACTCATGTCTTATGGAGTTGTGACTTTTGATTAACAACCGGTAAAATGTTCCTTTGTTTCTGAATATTATGACTTCATAAGTAAGAGTTGAGCTAATCTATTTTCCATTGCTATGTCTTTGCCCAAAATGTTCTCCAAGTCTGGAAAACCCTTCCTTTTTTTTAACCTTGATCCCTAGATAAATTAACAGGTACTTAATTACTACTTGCTGGTAAGAATCCCTAACTCCCCACCAGATTCAGGCCAAGTGCAACCTTCTACAAAGAGCATTCTAGATTATCCCAAATGTTATTATATATTCAATCTCTACCCACAATTAAACTTTGAATCAACTTGTACACAACTCTGGCTCCATCCCCATTCAAATATAGTGATCTTTGTATCTATCTAGTAGACACTTAATACTTGCTTGTTCAAATGAATTATATAAGACTTTTTCTTATGCACTAAAATTCAAGATATACAAAAACACTTAATTTTTTTTCCCTTTTGTGAACTTATCAGAATTCAACATTCTTTGGTATTATTATATTCTTTATAAATGCCCAATATTTCTACTATATTATACCTTTTAAGTGAGTTAACTTGAGAAACTAACAACTACTAATAACATATTTCTGCTGCTTAAGTTGCAAATAACTGACCTAAAAACAAACTTTTAAAACAAAGCCTATGGATGCCTGTAGAGAATTTTTACTTCAAAGATAGTCTGCAGAATACAACAGCTTGAGCATAACATTCATTTGAAAACATTTGAGAAAACCAAAAGCATAATCTCATGCTATTTAACAAGTCCCTTGTTTCACATGCAATTAAATCCATGTTACATAGGTTAATATATTAAGCCACTGAATTTCACTTTGTTTAAAAGAAAAGAATAAGAATAACAAATAAGTCAAAAGAGCAAAACTTGTTTTTCATATACCATAACAACATAAGAATACTTTGTAACATTAAGAAGATAAGGAACATTACTTTTTTCCAAAAAAAAATTTTTTTTTAATCCATAAAAATCTGTCTTGTTTCCCTTGTAGCTCTTTCTCCTCCATCTCCATTAAGAAAGCAAGAAAAACACCCATTCATTGGCAATAGAAGAAAAACAAAACCCTTTTACATATATATAGTTAAAATAAACTCCCAAAATATCCATGTTAAAAAAAATCTTGATCTGCACTGAGCGTATCACCTCTCATCACCTTACTAAGATGGGCAACATGTTTCATTATGAATCCTCTTATGTCGTGGTCCTTGCCCATTATGTTCAGCAGAGTTATTAAATCTTTCAAAGTAATTTGTCTTTACAATATTGTTGCTACTAAATAATTTTTTAACCATGTTCTGTTCAATTCATTCTGCTTCAGTTCATATAAAATTTCCTAGGTTTCTCTAAAACCATCCCCTCTACCATTTCTCATAATACAATAGTATTCCCATCAAAGTTATATAACATAATTTGTTCAGTCTTTTCCCAAATGATGGGAATCAATCCAGATTTCCAAATTTTTACCAATGCAAAGTAAGTTCCTATAATTACTTTTATATATATGATCTCCTGTCCACATTCTTTGATCACTTTTGTGTAGTGAATTATAAGGGTATGGCTGGGTCAAAGAGTATACACACTTTTAGCGCATAATTCTAAATTACTTTTCAGAATGAATGGATTGTTCCACCAGCAGCACATTAAAGTATGTGTTTCCTGAAAGATCCTCTAGCATTTATCATTTACTTTATTTTTTTGGCAACTTTACCAATCTACAAGATACAAGGAGGGATCCTGAGGTTGTTTTATTTTGCAGTTTCCTAGTTGGCAAACTGAAGCATTTTTTTCATATGTCTATCAAGAGCTTTTTATGGGGTTATTTATGGCTTGCACTTCTGAAACATTCATATTCATATTATTTGACTATTTCTAAAAAAGGAGACTGTCTTTTTTCTTATAAATTTGAACTAGGAGTCATTATTTTTTTTAAATGATATAACAAATTTCTATTTTGCCAAGTCAATATTTTATTTTGTTATATAATTTAAATTTTGCATTATTAGATGATGAAAAATATTAGAAAATGCATTATAATAAAAGGCTACATATTAGTGGTTTCTTCCTTTTATAAAATGCTACATATTAATATTTTCTTCCAATATACGAGATGCAGCCATTTGTAGCAAAAGAAACAGTTACCTACCAGTGTAACAGACAACAGATCCATTTAAATTAATCTAAATCATTCAATTGCCCAAATAATTTTCTGAAATAAAATAATTTTCGCTTACCTGTCGTAAGGTTCGTGCAACTAGACTTTCCAATACAGGTCCTCTATCTTCATGCAACAGATGAACTTCATCAAGAATTAGGAGCTTTACAAGCTGGGAAAGGGCTACATCTCCAACACTCTTCCTTGTTACTACATCCCATTTTTCAGGTGTAGTAACAAGCATCTATAAAGAAATGGGAAAAAATTCAATTAAGGAGAAGAACAATTCACATTAACTTGTAGCAAACACTTTCTTAGTATTTTCAGTGAATAGCGTTCTGTCACCCATAATTCAATAATAATGGCGACCTTTGCATGAAATCTAATAACCTATGAGAAATAAATTTAGTATATGTTAAAATGTCTTTATATTAAGCCTGGAGAGTTCTATTTATATTTAGGTCAAGCATGACAGTTTTCAATACATGACTAATAAATAAAAATTAATTATTTAAATACAGAGAAACTAATAATAGTAGTTCTTTTTAATCACCTTGTTGGTTTTATTTATGGTAATGATAATTTATATTTTGCTTTATTTGTTTATTTTTGCTAGGGTGATAGGGGATAAGTGACTTGCCCAGGGTCACACAGCTAGGAAGTGTTAAGTATCTGAGACCATATTTGAACTCAGATCCTCATGACTTTATAAAACACTAAAAGACTGAAAACTTTTAAATAGATATATAGATGGTTCTCCTTACCAATTAATATAGAATGGAGGTATTGAAACAGAAATACACTATTCATATCAATGATCATATTTCCTGATAAGCTTTTCTAGCTTCATGTCAACTTGAGTACACAGTTCAAGGGAAATTTCTGTAGTTCAGTGTGGTAAAAACTGGGTTGAACTTGAGGTCAGAAAGATTTGGACTCTAATTCCATTTCAAATACTTTACTAGCTGTTTAAATATGTGTCAGTTACTAAAGCCAAGTCTTAGTTTCCTCATTTTATAAATGAGGATAATGTCCATAAAATCTAATTCACAGGGATGTGATCAAATTAAATAACAAATGAAAAATTGTCTACTTCTCTCTATTTTTTTTTTGGGAGGGGTTAGTTATAGGTGTCATTTTAGGACCTTCACTAAATAACAATGGCAAAAATAGAAATTTTTGCTTTATCCTCTGACTTTAGTGGGAAACCCTCTATTGTTTTGTTTTATTAAAGATGATAGTTCTTAGTTTTTAATCAATATTAATTAGAAAAGCCAATTTATTCCTAAGATCTCTGGTGTTTTTATATTTTTTAACACTTCATTTTTAAAGACTGGGTCTCCCTATCTAACCTAGGCTAAAAGTATAGGCCCAATTACATTAGTGAATAGTAGGAGCTTTGCTCGGCTTTGTTCCTAACTTGGGCCAAGTTATCCTTCCTATCTTTTTCCACTTTTAACTCCTTTTCACCCAAGAAATTTTTATGGAAGCTTAGGTATATAGACATATGAAACAGATATAGAAATCAAACATAATAATAAACCATAATTTTGTAACACCCACATTCAGCTATGAAACCCCATATGAAGTTGCGACCCACAGTTTAAGAAGATGGGTCTTAGACTACTCGATGTCCCCCTCTCTCAGAGATTTACTATACAAATTCTGAATTTCTAGATAACTAACTGGGTAAGGCCACAAAGTCTCAGAAATCCTAAGTTCAAGAGACCTGCCAGCCTCATTCTCCTTAATAGCAGTGATATTAGGCACAGAATGTTCAAGTCAAAATAAAAAATCTTTAGGCATCACTCAAGTCTATATTAGTTAATGTACTGTTAGCCCTTCCATATCACAGAGGTTAGGAGAACAAAAAACCCCTATGATCTAGAAAATCCATTTCAAATTTTTGGCCCTACTTTCATACCAGAGGAGAAGTCTAAATTATTTTGGCATTAAAAGATAAAATATGTGGAAATTATGCAATACTATAAGTATGCATTTCTAAATTTCTAAACTCCTCTCAAATTCCCATTTAATTTCTTATGCCAACCAACAATACACTGAAATCATGATGGGGAAAGCCATGACATGGATGGGATAACTGTAGTTCACATTCATTTTAAATAAGTCAATCAAAAGAATTGTCATTTATAAATGTCAAGCATTTACATGATAAACTTATAGTGATATATAAGAATATAAAAACTATCTTCAATAATAGTGTTTTAAATTGCTTTACAACTGTAGTCTAATTTATATCCATAGGAAGTGAGGGACACAAATCAGATCAGAAAATACTAAAGAAATCTAATAAAGAGGAAAAAAAGTAATAGAACATGATTTTTTTTTTTAATCCAGCAATTATTTCAAATGAACTATCTCTCTGCAAAGGACTACTACTCAGCAAATCCAGCTGTGATTCTGAAATTTTTAGAGCTAAGTCAAAGATAATTGCTATTTTCAGAGTATTTCAAAATTATAGTTGGAGAAAGGATCTCACATCATATATCATTTATATTAACAATAAAGACTGCTTTTTATGTTTTAAAATTTGATACATTTTTGAGATACAAGGAAATACAATACAATTATATAGTATTTTGTAAATTTGTGGATTTTCTTTGTCTATAACATTTTAAAGTATTTTACCACAGCAATTAAACTTTACAAATAAAAGAAAAAAGCAATAGCACCAGAGATGCTATAATCAAAGTATTTTCTAGCTTTTTATTTAAATTATAAATTATTATTAATAAATCATTTATTAATAAAATGAGACTCCTTAAAAGTATTATTTTGTTATTTATTAATAACATCATACAATGTAATAAAACTGCCATCATTCATAATGATGTAAAATATCACTTGTGTTTATCTGAGATTGTTAAATATATTGGTTATATTTATTACATCTATCATTTTGCAAACTAATATTTTTCATTTAACATTTAACATTGAAAAGTTTCAAAACTTTCTAGTTAATACTTTAGTTATTAGTGTTTGCATATTGAATTAACAGAATCGGTGTTAACAAATATGCAGGTCTGAATATGAATGATAATCATTAGTATGCTAAAAAATAAAATTCATTAGAAAAATAATTTTTAAAAACTGGAATAAAAACTTGTAAAATTTCATCAAAGATATAACATCTTTTTCAGTTCTTATCTTTTTTGTACTCCCTGAAGCATATGACTTTGCTAACTAGCATTCCTCTTGAGTACTTCTAATACTAAAAATCCAAATGTGAGAACATTTTTATCCCAAATTTCATTCAGTCAATAAATACTTATTAAGTGTCTAGTACAAGTCAAGTACTATACTAAGCACAGGAAAGACAAAGGCAGGCAAAAAATAATCACTGATTATAAAGAACTCACAGTATTGGGGGGGATGAGTATTGGAAGGACACAAAATGCAAAAGAATTATGTATAAATAAGCTGTATAAAGGTAAAATAGGATCAACTGAGAAAAGGCCCTAGAATTAAAAGATTTGGGAAAACTTCCAGTAGAAAATGTGATTGTAATTGGGATTCTAAAAAAGTGAAGGAATACAGGAGGTACAGATAAGGAAGGAGAACATTACATCTATGAAGAACAGTCACTGAAAAAGGCTCAAGTCAAAGAGGAAGTGTCTTGTTCAGGAAATATACAAGGGGAAAAGGTGTCTTATCAGGATATTGAGATCACAAATGAAAAAATACTTTTAATCTATAATTTATCAAATAAGCAAGTGGGATGTAATTGAACTGTGTCCTTCCAACTCTTGTTTGATTCACTTGCAGGTGATACCTAGGGGTTTATTTCAAAACACCATAGTATAATAAACAATAAATATTTCATTCTAACTTATATAACTATGATATCAGCCAAAGCACAATTAATTTCCCTTACATAATTTATACGTTATACATTTATACATTAAATTTGTTTTTATTAATTTTATAATTATAACTTTTTTTGACAGTACATATGCATAGATAATTTTTTACATTACCCCTTGTACTCCCTTTTGTTCTGAATTTTTCCCCTCCTTCCCTCTACCACCTCCCCTAGATGGCAGGCAAAGGAAGAATTGGATTCAGAAGGTAAAAATAATCTGGGAAGAGAAACAAAATATGTTTAAACTCATTTCCCAGTGTTCCTTTTCTAGGTTTAGCTGATTGTGTCCATTACTGATCAATTGGAATTGGATTAGCTCTTCTCTGTGTTGAAGATATCCACTTCCATCAGAATACATCCTCATACAGTATCACTGCTGAAGTGTATAATGATCTAGTTCTACTCATTTCACTCAGCATCAGTTGATGTAAGTCTCTCCAAGACTCTCTGTATTCCTCCTGTTGGTTATTTCTTACAGAACAATAAGATTCCATAATATTCATATACCATAATTTACCCAACCATTCTCCAATTGATGGACATCCATTCATCTTCCAGTTTCTAGCCACTATGAAAAGAGCTGCCACAAACATTTTGGCACATACAGGTCCCTTTCCCTTCTTTAGTAGTTCCTTGGGGTATAAGCCCAGTAGTAGTATGGCTGGATCAAAGGGTATGCACAGTTTGATAACTTTTGGGGCATAATTCCAGATTGCTTTCTAGAATGGTTGGATTCTTTCACAACTCCATCAACAATGCATCAGTGTCCCAGTTTTTCCACATCCCCTCCAACATTCGTCATTATTTATTTCTGTTATCTTAGCCAATCTGACAGGTGTGTAATGATATCTCAGAGTTGTCTTAATTTGCATTTCTCTGATCAATAGTGATTTGGAACACTTTCATGTGAGTGGAAATAGTTTCAATTTCATCATCTGAAAATTGTCTGTTCATATCCTTTGACCATTTATCAATTGGAGAATGGCTTGGTTTCTTATAAATTAGAGTCAATTCTCTGTATATTTTGGAGATGAGGCCTTTATCAGAACCTTTAACTGTAAAAATGTTTTCCCAATTTGTTACTTCCCTTCTACTCTTGTTTGTATTATTTTTGTTAGTACAAAAGCTTTTTAATTTGATGTAATCAAAATTTTCTATTTTGTGATCAGTAATGATCTCTAGTTCTCCTTGGAAACAAATTCCTTCCTCCTCCACAAGTCTGAGAGGCAAACTATCCTATGTTCCTCTAATTTATTTATGATTTCGTTCTTTAGGCCTAAATCATTTGATCTTATCTTAGTATGTGGTGTTAAATGCCTAGTTTCTGCCATACTAATTTCCAGTTTTCCCAGCAGTTTTTGTCAAATAATGAATTCTTATCCCAGAAGTTGGGATCTTTGGGTTTGTCAAATACTAAGATTGCTATTTTTATTCACTATCTTGCCCTGTGAACCTAACCTATTCCACTGATCAACTAGTCTATTTCTTAGCCAATACCAAATGGTTTTGGTGACTGCTGCTTTATAATATAGTTCTATATCAGGTACAGCTAGGCCACCTTCATTTGATTTTTTTTTTATTACTTCCCTTGAAATTCACGACCTTTGTTCTATACAAATTTTGTTATTTTTTCTAGGTTATACATTAAATCTTTAAGTTTGTATTTTAATTCACCAAATATAAAAATTAAAACTCAAAAAACTCAAACAAAAAAGGCTATTTAGATAAAATTTTAGTTTAAAATTAGTGAAAAAGTATAATATTCAGGAAAAATAATACTGGAGTAACCATGGGAATTACAAAATATTTAGGCACCAAAGGCAGCTAAAATTAACTGGTTCTGACATTCTATAAACTAAACTATATATATTTCACAGAATTTGAGATGTGGAAAAGCCTCAGGAGCCGTGTAATTCAATCCATAGAGGAAGAAAAATTCACTGTAATATGTAATATTCTTCTCTAGAATATAATCTTCTCTGGAAGCAGGTTTCTTGGGGGCTTTTGGAGGCAGCCTTAGTTTCAGTTCAGAGTAATATTCCCAAATGCAGCCAGGAGTTAAAGTCCAAATCCTTTATTGTTTCTGGCAAAATCTTATCTCCTTCACTTGGGGCTTGGCTAGTTTTCTGGAGGTCTTACAGATCTTGCTGCTAGTCCTTTGCCTCTGCCAGCTTCTCTCTAGTTCCCTCCGAATGTCTCTGAATCCAAAGGTTTGTACTTCAGCATCCAGCCAGCACAAAGGTGGAAAATGGAATGAATCTGTCTCTGCCTCCAAGAGTAGGCTTGTCTTCTTGGCCCTGAAAGCTTCTTGCTTATATGATGTATATTGAGTATACATCAATCATTATATCACTAGGAAACCATTATTTGTCGTAGGATTAAATCAATGCTAAATTAGATTTAACCACTGTCTCCTCAATTCCACTTAGTACCTTGTTTCAAATTCTGGCCCATAACATCTCCTGGTAGGATCAGATCAATCATACTGAACCATGCTAAATTAAATAATTATTGTCTCTATCAATTCCACTGTCTTAGTACCTTATAAGAATCCTAACAATGTCTGTTTCTGTACCTCCAAAGAATCTATTACTACTTTAGGCAAGCCATTCCAAGTAAAAAACCTTCTCATTGTTAAACTTAAATTTGCCTCTTATGAACTTCTATTAAGATTCCAGGTTCTGACCCCCAACCAAAAATTAAACTTGAAATACAAAAATTAAAAGGAGAAATCAATAAAATTGAAAGTAAAAAAACTATTGAATTAATTAATAAAACCAAGAGTTGGTTTTATGAAAAAGCCAATAAAATAGATAAACCTTTGGTAAATGTGATCAAAAAAAAGAAAGAGGAAAATCAAATTGATAGTCTTACAAATGAAAAGGGGGATCTTTCCATCAATGAAGAGGAAATTAGAGAAATAATAAGGAGTTACTTTGCCCAACTTTATGCCAATAAATTTGATAACTTAAGTGAAATGGATGACTTCCTCCAAAAATATAGGCTCCCTAGATTAACAGAGGAGGAGATAAATTGCTTAAATAGTCCCATTTCAGAAAAAGAAATAGAACAAGCTATTAATCAACTCCCCAGGAAAAAATCCCCAGGGCCAGATGGATTCACATGTGAATTCTACCAAACATTTAAAGAACAATTAGCCCCAATGTTATATAAATTATTTGAAAAAATAGGGGATGAAGGAGTCCTACCAAACTCCTTTTATGACACAGACATGGTACTGATACCTAAACCAGGTAGATCGAAAACTGAGAAAGAAAATTATAGACCAATCTCCTTAATGAATATTGATGCTAAAATCTTAAATAAGATATTAGCAAAAAGACTTCAGAAAATCATCTCCAAGATAATACACTATGATCAAGTAGGATTTATTCCAGGAATGCAGGGCTGGTTTAATATTAGGAAAACTATTAATATAATTGACCATATTAATAATCAAATTAATAAGAACCATATGATCATCTCAATAGATGCAGAAAAAGCATTTGACAAAATCCAACATCCATTCCTACTAAAAACTCTTGAGAGTATAGGAATAAATGGACTATTCCTTAGAATAATCAGGAGCATATATTTAAGACCTTCAGTAAGCATAATATGCAATAGAAATAAACTGCAACCTTTCCCAGTAAGATCAGGAGTGAAACAAGGTTGCCCACTATCACCATTACTATTCAATATAGTACTAGAAACGCTAGCCTCGGCAATAAGAGCCGAGAAAGAGATTCAAGGAATTAGAGTAGGAAATGAGGAAATTAAACTATCACTTTTTGCAGATGACATGATGGTATACTTAGAGAACCCCAAAGACTCTGCTAAAAAGCTACTAGAAATAATTCAAAATTTCAGCAAAGTGGCAGGATACAAAATAAATCCACATAAATCCTCAGCATTTTTATATATCACTAACAAAATGCAACAGCAAGAGATACAAAGAGAAATTCCATTCCAAACAAATGTTGAGAATATAAAATATTTGGGAATCCATCTACCAAAGAAAAGTCAGGAATTATATGAGAAAAATTACAAAACACTTGCCACAAAAATAAAATCAGATTTAAATAATTGGAAAGACATTCAGTGCTCTTGGTTAGGTCGAGCGAATATAATAAAGATGACAATACTCCCCAAACTAATCTATTTATTTAGTGCTATACCAATCAGACTCCCAAGAAACTATTTCAATGACCTAGAAAAAATAACAACAAAATTCATATGGAAGAATAAAAGGTCGAGAATTGCAAGGGAACTAATGAAAAAAAAACTCAGAGGAAGGTGGTCTAAGTGTACCTGATCTAAAGCTATATTATATAGCAGCAGTCACCAAAACCATTTGGTATTGGCTAAGAAATAGACCAGTAGATCAGTGGAACAGATTAGATACAAAGGACAAAAAAGGGTACATCTATAGCAATCTAATCTTTGACAAACCCAAAGATTCCAACATTAGGGATAAAAATTCATTATTCGGAAAAAACTGTTGGGAAAACTGGAAATTAGTATGGCAGAAATTAGATATGGATCCACACTTAACACCATATACCAAGATAAGATCAAAATGGGTCCATGATTTAGGCATAAAGAGGGAGATAATAAATAGATTAGAGGAACAGAGGATAATCTACCTCTCAGACTTGTGGAGGAGGAAGGAATTTATGACCAGAGGAGAACTAGAGATCATTATTGATCACAAAATAGAAGATTTTGATTACATCAAACTAAAAAGTTTCTGTACAAATAATACTAATGCAAACAAGATTAGAAGGGAAGTAACAAATTGGGAAAATATTTTTAAAAACAAAGGTTCTGACAAAGGTCTCATTTCCAAAATATATAGAGAACTGACCCTGATTTATAAGAAACCGAACCATTCTCCAATTGATAAATGGTCAAAGGATATGAACAGACAATTCTCAGAGGAAGAAATTGAAACTATATCCACTCACATGAAAGAGTGTTCCAAATCACTACTGATCAGAGAAATGCAAATTAAGACCACTCTGAGATACCACTACACACCTGTCAGATTGGCTAAGATGACAGGAACAAATAATGATAAATATTGGAGGGGATGTGGGGAAATTGGGACACTAATACATTGCTGGTGGAATTGCGAAAGAATCCAGCCATTCTGGAGAGCAATCTGGAATTATGTCCAAAAAGTTATCAAACTGTGCATACCCTTTGACCCAGCAGCGCTACTACTGGGATTATATCCCAAAGAAATACTAAAGAGCGGAAAGAGACATATATGTGCCAAAATGTGGCAGCTCTTTTTGTTGTAGCTAGAAACTGGAAGATGAATGGATGTCCATCAGTTGGAGAATGGTTGGGTAAATTGTGGTATATGAAGGTTATGGAATATTATTGCTCTGTAAGAAATGACCAGCAGGAGGAATACAGAGAGGCTTGGAGAGACTTAAATCAACTGATGCTGAGTGAAATGAGCAGAACCAGAAGATCACTGTACACTTCAACAACAATACTGTATGAGGATGTATTCTGATGGAAGTGGAAATCTTCAACATAAAGAAGATCCAACTCACTTCCAGTTGATCAATGATGGACAGGGGTAGCTACACCCAGAGAAGAAACACTGGGAAGTGAATGTAAATTGTTAGCACTAATATCTGTCTGCCCAGGTTGCATGTACCTTCGGATTCTAATGTTTATTGTGCAACAAAAAAATGATATTCACACACATGTATTGTACCTAGACTATATTGTAACACATGTAAAATGTATGGGATTGCCTGTCATCGGGGGGAGGGAATAGAGGGAGGAGGGGTAATTTGGAAAAATGAATACAAGGGATAATATTATTTAAAAAAATATATATATAATAAAAAAAAAATTAAAAAAAAAAAAAAAAAAAAAAAAAAAAAGATTCCAGGTTCTGTCCTATAGTGCAAAATAAAAAAAACTTCCTCTACATAAAACTATTTGACACTTGAAAATAGCAATACTTGTTCCTTACAATCCTCTCTTCTCCATACTAAACATACCTAGTTCTTTCAATCATGTTAGGCTCTTCACCATGCTAACTGTGTTCCCCTAGACCAGTAGTTTTCAAACTTTTTGAGCTCCCAACCCTTTTATCCTCTTTGTTTCAGGAACTAACTGGTAGATTCTTTGAATTTCTATTTTGGTCTCTGATTCTAGATAGTATTCCTTTATGATTTCTTGAAATATGTTTGGGCTTGTTTTTTGTTGTTTTTTTTTTTTTTTGGGGGGGGGGGGGTGAGGCTTAGGGGAGGTGGAAGAGTTTTTAGATAAACTACTGATTCTTAAATTATTTCTCCTTGATCTTTTTTCCAGGTCAGTTTTTTTAAATTAAATATTTCATATTTTCTTCTACTTTCTCCCCCAGTCTTTTGAATTTGTTTTATTGTTTTCTGATGTTTCATGGAGTCATTAGTTTCTATCTAATTCTAATTTGTAAAGAGTTGTTTTCTTCAGTGACATTGTGAATCATTTTACAAGCTGTTAAGTCTCTTGGCAAAAAACAAAAAACAAAAAACCAACAAAATTGCAAAGTTCTCATTTCTTTTCTGAATTTTTCCTCTATTGATTTTATTTGACTTTAATTTTTGTGTGTGTGAGCTTTTTAAAAACATATTTCTTTAATTCTTTTAGGAATTCGTGTTCAGCTTATATCTAACTTCAAATTTTCCTTTTTCTGTATTTGTGTCCTGAGATTCCCTGTTGCCACAATAACTTTAATGACTGGGTTCTTTTTTGATTTGCTCATTTTCTCTGTCTACTTTGGACTTTATGTTAGTGCTAGGAGTGAGGAGGGGAAGTCATAGAAGAATGTCTGCCATGAGTTTCTGTTCTTTTGTGTTTAAGTTTAATTAATAATTATATTGAATTAGCCTGTTAAATTTCTAGTGCTTCCAGAGTAGTAAAATCTAAGGAAAGGTCTATTCCTTGCTGCTTACAATGGTTGCTCCATCGTAACCAATCCTTTCCCCTGAAATTGTGACCCAAAACTGAGATATGGGGAACAACGCTGCCATTCTTGCTCCCACTGTTGATACAGGGATTTCTCAGGACCTCTTTCTTCCCAAGTATTTTCTGCCCTATCAGTTCCCTTAACCATCTCTTGGTATTAGAATGATTCTTTCCAGCAGTCATTGCTATGCCACCCCACTATTCGGGCTCTCTCTACCCTCCAGTGTCCACAAACATCTCTTACTAGACTTCTCTGAGCAAAAAAAAAAATGACTCCCTAGGACATTTATTTTGAGGGAAGGGGTGCTTTCCTGATCTGGCATACTTCCTATGGTGTTGTGAAGGAGCTGAAGGAAAAAAATGTACCAGCTTGAATCTATATCTCAGTTCTACTTCCCCCTCCATTCAATGTGTTTCAGAATGGTACTTTAGTTAAATTATATGAAAAAAAAAAATCTGGTTTCATACTACTACACAGTGAGAAAATGGAAGAGTATTTTGATAGGCAAATAACATTTTTAAAGTATTATGAGTTTTGACTCAGAGAGACCTTTTTTGTGATTTCTAGGGACCTGCAGACCAGACTGCAGACTATTGCTATCTGATCACTACTTTACACTTTCAAAGTTGATTTTCTATATACATCTTCATCTTATGATCAGGCCAATTTTTTAGCTTAAAAGTTAGCAAAATGGCCTGAGGACCAAATCCTGATTTTTACACTTTAAAACACAAAAGAATTTTATTTTAAAATGTAGTCTATAAAAAGAGCCTTCAGTTAGGATTTGGCCCTAAGCCATAGTTTCCCTACTTCTCCTCTATACTGTCAAGATTCTTCTAAATTGTATCCCAAAGTGGTAGGTATCCTTTTCCATTTTATGTCATCTGGAAATTTAATGAATATACTAACAATATCTCTATCAAGATCACTGCTAAAAATGTTAACTATCACAGAACCAATCAGAGATTGGTCCAGTGTTCCACTGAAGGTCTCTTACCAAAATGACACTGAACCTCTTTAACAATTAGTCTGCATCTGGCCAATTTTGAAAAATATTTGATTATATCATCACCTAATGTCTCAGCATAATCCCCATAGGAATACAATGAGATACTTTTACACCCTTTTATCACTTCTTCTATGTTTCCTTAGTATTTATACAAGAATTGCAACATTCAATATCTTATAAATTGGCTCATATTTATCCCCTAGTTGCTATCTACTTGTATTTCTATGATCTAGAGTTAAAATTTTAAATTTTTTGAAGGAAGGTCTTATCTTCAATTTCTTCTAATAAATGCCTTTTTTATTTTGAATTAATGAAAGTGTAAGTTTTTTTGAAAATTTCTCACTATTTGGTTGGTTATGCTTGTATTAATTAAGCCTACATGAAACTAAGATAAGATTATTTCAAAGCACTATATATATTTCCTTCTTCTGATGATTCCTACTGGTCTCATACTAACAGATTATTCTTTTAACTATTTCAAAAAATATAAGAAAAAATAAACAATAATACAAGCAAAACTGATCATTATACATTACTGTTTCCTGGACATATACATTTGGAATTCAGTAATATGTTAAAGATACAACAAAAATAAAAGGTAGAATCTATAGAGAAAAAAAGAAACAGTGAGAGAGTTTTATAATTTATTTATTAGAAATTAGAAGAATTAAAAACTTAAAAGCACCAATATATTTAGGATTTATCTGATACATTTCATTATGTACTGACCTTTCTCTTCATCACATTTGTACAATAAAAAAGTAGCATTCTTTTTAAAAGACTCATATTAATTTAACATACCTGAGTTCGCAAGATTTCACCTTTGGACAACTGCATGTCACCAGTCAGCTCTTTCACTGTGATGCCCAATGGTTCCAGACGCTTGCTGAAGTAATTTGTCATTTCAGCTGCCAAAGCCTTCATTGGTGCAACATACACGATCTGTATGAAAAGGACAAAAGCTTGATAAATGAGCTAAAGCCACAACATCATTTGTTTCACAGCAACCAATACAATCACAATTTATTGTGAAATATGATTCTAGGCACTTCAAGTGAAAAATCTTAATAGTGATATATGAAAAGTAGTTATCTTTGTTGGATAAATGTGCAGCTGTTTAGAGGACAATGGATTTTGTTTATACAGCCTCATCACTTTGAAAATTGGTTCTGCTTCAAAGCTAAATATATTTTCATAGCTTTTCACATGGGTAATAAGATTTTTCAGAACACAAATAGGGACTGGTTTAATCTTAATAAAGTAAATCAAGCAGCATTGTTTCTATGACTTCAGCAAGTACAATATCCTTGAAAACTTCTGGATTTCATAAAATATATAAAACTTTATAATGGTTTTTATCTTATAATTTCAAAAGTTGTTCTTAGGTTCATTAATTTCCTACCTTAAACTCATCCTTTCTGATAACACCTTGTTGAACATGTTGTCGAATTTCATGCAAGACTGTAAGCATGGCAATGTTAGTCTTCCCAGCTCCAGTGGGTGCACAAATCAGCATGTTTTCATTTGTGTTGTAAGCTGTCTCAAAGACTATTGACTGGATCCGGTTGAGTCTTTTAACTCCCTTAAAAGCCAGTTGACCAATCTGAATAAAGATATGCCCCCCCCCCAAAAAAAAAATCAACATGTTGATTTCAAGGACAGCATTAAATAATTAAACATAAACATTAAACTCCTTTTTGTTAAAATAACAACATCACTGCTTGTTCAGTCTATCAGCAGTAGGTTTAGGTAGTATACTTTGGAAAGCCAGAAAAATTGTTTGCAACTATAAAATACTGTTAAAAGATTTGTGAATTGCTTTTCACTAAATTTGAAAACTCTGCAATAGCATAATCTTGATACTAACATCCTTGTCTAAATTCTAAATACATTACTAGTAAACTGAAGCAATTGGAAATTTAAGAAATATGCAGATCCTCTTATAATCTCTTATAAAAGTATCATTGGGCTAAAGCTGAAATGAAAAGTTCTTAAAGCTATTCTAAGATGGTTTCTTCTTTTCTTTTTTTAGAAGAAAAGCAATCAAGTACAGAATACACAAATCTATCAGCACATGTTTTATATTTAAGTTGAAGTAGTTGAGGAAGTCTAGACAGCTAGCAAAATTATTTGCAACTTTTTCATATTTAAAATATATTGATGAACTGCCTTTATGTGATTATAGTAAATGAAATAAAAAATTTTGAAATTGGGATTTTGAAGAAAATTTTTAAAAATTAGAATTCAAAGAATCTTTTTTTTAAAGGAACCAAGTCCATAACACGCTAAAATAAGATGTCAGACAGTAAAATATTCACAATAATTCATGTGAGCATATTACTCACAGAGCAAATTCATGTTAAAAATATCATAGATAAAAAAAATGTTGAAGATGATAATATTAACACTGGATATTACTTTTTCAAAAGTATACTTTCCATAAGACCACTTATAAATTGTGCAAAAAAAAAGATAAGGACAGAAAAGGCATGGCATAAGGATTGATAAGGAATATGTTACTAGACCTGTTTTCACATTTTGCTACAGTATAATATGAACAGAGTAGAATCCAACTCAGCATACTACTCATTATATCATACTATCTCTTATCTGAATTATAAATAATAAACAATTTTTAATAATTTGAAGTCTCTTTTGTTATAACAAGTAATGGAACTATCTTGTGTAAGTATTCTATCATCAATGATGGATGAAGAAACTGAAGTCTAGAATGGTAAAATGACAGTCAAAGTCACATAATTAATAGGGGTCAAAGCTAGATGGTCTTTGAATTATACCATATGTCTCTTTGTAGATAATGATACTTTCCTTTCTTTTGTTTTGGCTGGTATTTTATTTTTTTTAAATTATGAGTCAAACAGCTGAATATATACAATATTAAGAAACAAACTGAAAGATGATAATTAAAAAAAAACAATTTTCACACCTTAAATTGATACTTTTCTCATTAATCCATAACTGTGATAATCATGGGTAATTACAGGGCATTCCTATGTGAAAATTTTCTGGTTCTCATGAATGTAATGAAGTTATGTGCTGAATTTATTAAATATCTCTAAAACTTTAGATCAGTTTGGTGTTAAAAATAAGTCTGGACAGCTTTTCTCAGCTATCAACTCATTTCCCATCCTACTCAGCAATATTTTATCCTAATTATAAGAGACTAATTAAAAAGTTGGCCTTAGTCTTTCTTTTTAACCTTCAGAGAGTCTTGCAAATTTTTACCTCCCCATGCCCTTGCTCATGCAAGTAAAGTAAAATGAAAGGTACCATGATGCCTCTAAAAGCATGAAAACTCCATGACTATTTTTCTAGAATCCTAACTATATCAAGAGATAATTCCATGTTTTTGCCTCTTAATTTTGTTTTGACAAGAAGAAATCATTCCCCCTTTAGATCATATTACCTCCATTCTAGCCTTTATTCCTATATCCTTCCCACTGGAAAACTGTATTCGTCCCCTGGAAGTATTCTAGGCTCTAATACGTAAGGTTCTGCCTTACCTTGCCTACATGCAAGCCTTCCTACAAATCTCCAGTTCAAGCCAATGCTAACATGCTTCCTCATCAGCATCCGTAAGTTATTCTTGAAGAATATAAATTGCTAATAGAAGAAAAAGATTCCATACAGGGAGCCATCTCCTTTAATCCTCTCCCCCTTTTTACTGGGAGGATATCTATTTCATTGGTTCATTTAACAAATATATATTCAACAACTATGTGAAAAGCAAATAAGATTATTTTACTCTTTTATGTACTATTCAAACAATGTCTTAATTTTGACAATAAACTATCAATTTTATAAGCATACATAAATCATATACTTATATATTCATAGAGTACAATCATGAAAATAATAATATGGGTTGAGCATCCTATGCAAGCAGAAATAGACAGAAGGACAGATAAATATATTACACAAAGACTAAAGTTTAGCTTCTGCTCTGAGGATTTAAAATCTAAGTTATGACAAAGACCACATAGAAAAAGTGATTCTCTCTCAGGGGTGCAAATGTATTTTGTTTATAATGGCCAGACTATTACAAAATGGTAATGGGCTTCCCATAGAGAAGATGGTCTAGGTGTACCTGATCTAGAACTATATTATAAAGCAACAGTCACCAAAACCATTTGGTACTGGCTAAGAAATAGACTTGTCGATCAGTGGAACAGATTAGGTAAAAAGGACAAAAAAGGGTACATCTATAGCAATCTAATCTTTGACAAACCCAAAGATTCCAACATTAGGGATAACAATTCATTATTTGAAAATAACTGTTGGGAAAACTGGAAATTAGTGTGGCAGAAATGAGATATGGATCCACACTTAATACCATATACCAAGATAAGATCAAAATGGGTCCATGACTTAGGCATAAAGAATGAGATAATAAATAGATTAGAGGAACAGAGAATAGTCTACCTCTCAGACCTGTGGAGGAGGAAGGAATTTATGACCAGAGGAGAACTAGAGATCATTATCGATCACAAAATAGAAGATTTTGATTACATCAAACTAAAAAGTTTCTGTACAAACAATACTAATGCAAACAAAATTAGAAGGGAAGTAACAAATTGGGAAAAATATTTTTACAGTTAAAGGTTCTGATAAAGGTCTCATTTCCAAAATATATAGAGAACTGATCCTAATTTATAAGAAATCAAACCATTCTCCAATTGATAAATGGTCAAAGGATATGAACAGACAATTCTCGAGATGATGAAATTGAAATTATATCCACTCATATGAAAAAGTATTCCAAATCACTACTGATCAGAGAAATGCAAATTAAGACAACTCTAAGATACCACTACACACCTGTCAGATTGGCTAAGATGACAGGAACAAATAATGATGAATGTTGGAGGGGCTGTGAAAGAATCCGGCCATTCTGGAGAGCAATTTGGAACTATGCCCCAAAAGTTATCAAACTGTGCATACCCTTTGACCCAGCATTGCTGCTATTGGACTTATATCCCAAAGAAATACTAAAGAGGGGAAAAGGACCTGTATGTGCCAAAATGTTTGTGGCAGCCCTTTTTGTAGTGGCTAGAAACTGGAAGATGAATGGATGTCCATCAATTGGAGAATGTTTGGGTAAATTATGGTATATGAAGGTTATGGAATATTATAGCTCTGTAAGAAATGACCAGCAGGATAAATTCAGAGAGGTTTGGAAAGACTTACATAAACTGATACTGAATGAAATTAATAGAACCAGAAGATCGCTGTACACTTCAATGTTGTATGAAGATGTATTCTGATGGAAGTGGATATCTTCAACATAAAGAAGATCCAACTCACTTCCAATTGATCAATGATGGACAGAAACAACTACACCCAGAGAAGGAACACTGGGAAGTGAATGTAAATTGTTAGCACTACTGTCTATCTACCCAGATTACTTATACCTTCGGAATCTAATACTTAACATGCAACAAGAAAATTGGATTTACACACATATATTGTATCTAGGTTATACTGTAACACATGTAAAATGTATGGGATTGCCTGTCATCTAGGGGAGGGAGTAGAGGGAGGGAGGGGAAAATTTGGAAAAATGAAAACAAGGGATAATGTTATTGAAAAAAAAAAAAAAAAAGTTGAGCTGTTGCCTAGGGTTGTGATATTGGGGGAAAAAAAAAAAAGAAATTCTAAAATGGGTAAGCTATTAACTTAGGATAGCTAAATGGCACTGTGATTATGACTGGCCCTGGAGTAAGAAGGATCTGTGTTCAAATCCAAACTTAGACACTTATCTAAAACAACCTCTTCACATATTCTAGTATAAAGGCTGTACTCTCAAGCTCAGAATTCTCTGTATCTCTTCATCTCTTAGAATTCTCAACTTCCCTCAAAGTCCAGTTGAGAAAGTACCTCCACCATGAAGCCTTTCTTCACTTCAGCAAGCATTACAGCTTTTTCCTTTTATTATGTTTTCTTACATGTTGTGTCCCCAATAGAAATCAAGCTCTTTTAAGACAGTACCACTTTCATTTTAAGTTTGCTATCTCTAGTACCTAACAGTGGTTTGCACATATTTATTTAATAAATGCTTATTGAATAAGAAATTGACAAAAGATGTAGGCTAGAATTATTTGATTCATAAATACACAGAAATAATCTGTGAAACCATTAGCTTTATACTATTTCTAAAACTGATATTTTCTGTTAAAAGTTAAAATTAAAAAAAAAAAATGCTACTTTCCCATGTGTGTATGTATGTCTATATGTCTGCTAAAGCAGAAAGAAGCCTGGAAAACTAAAATATAAGATCCTACTTTATTTTGTGAAAATATAAATACTATTTTTATAAGCACAGAGAAAATAAGGACAACTATAATATTCAAGCTTCTAACCATCAGAATTTATCAAATTATGGCTCTGAGACAGTTCAAATATCCTTTGTCACAAGCTTTTTTTATTCTGATGAGAGGATATTTCTCTGATCAATGTAGGCCAAGAGTTGCTGTAGAAGGGGACCTGTTGACAGATTTTAAGGATGACATTTCATTAAGATTATTTCTAACTACAGGCAGATGTCAGAATTCCCACTGTAACTTAGCAGGTGTTTTTTTGCAGCTGGTGCCCTTTCATGGTTAGTTGTTTGCAAGTATTCCCATGAGAATTTAAGTACTTCAATTCTGATGTGGTTTAACTCAGACAGACAAAGAATTACTATTAATAAAATAAAAGATTTTGTTCTCAAATGATAATCTGTTGCCACTGAGAACTCTATATAGAAACTTTATGATTTTATATTATAATCATGTAATTGTTAACTAGCTTAAAATACCAATTTTTCACTTATATATATCAATTTATCTAATAACTAAAAAAAAAAAAAAAAAAAAAAAAAAAGGACAAATACATCTACCATATGCCAATCACAGACAGGGAAAGAGAGAAGATCTGTAATTTAAGAAGATGAACTCCCAGATGAGCAGGTTCCCTCTAGCCGTAGAGGTTAGTATATTTTGAAACAATTTATAGTCTTTAAAAAATTGTGTAGAACACTAAGAAGGAAGGTCACATACTGAAGTCAACATGTGTCAGAGACAGAACAATTATACTAGGAAAAGAAATCAGTTAACACATTGGGTTGTAAGACTTCGATATTGTTTTTTTTTTTTTTTTAATCTAAATTGGACATTTTTAAAAGTATATGCTTGTCTTTTTATTTGGTTTTTAATTGATTTTTTGTTTTTACATTGTATATATTTATCAATATACCTTTATCTTCTGCTCTTCCCAGAGAACCATCACTTATTATAAATTAAAAGGGGGAGAGAGGGATTTAAAACAATTCAGTAAAATTAAACAATATATCAAGCAAATCCAACACTATATATAGTGTTCCATATTGATATTCTGACTCATTCTTCCACACTATATCCTCCCAACTCCCCCTATTAGCCTCCCTCCTTTCCCACAATTCTCATTCCCAACAAGGAGTAAAGAGTTCGTTGTCTTTATCTCTTCTTTGGGGACAATTTTGGACAGTCTAATGTCACAATAACTAGTTTCAATTGTTTTATTGGTGTTTTTTGTCCATTTCTACTTTTTATACTGATTGTTTCTTTCTACTTCAACCTGTTAGTCTATATAAGCCTTTCCATATTTCTCTGTATTCATCACATTTATGATTTTCTTATAGCATAGCTACTTCCATTATGTTTTATACCACATCATGTTTAACCATTCCCCAATCAATGGATATCTTTTTAAGTTCTCTGCTATTACAACATAGTGCTAATTATTAGCATAAAGGATAGAGAACTATCTGCAAAGACAGGAAGACCTGAATTAAATTGCTATCTTTTGTGAAAATTCTGATAGTATGGCCACAAAACAATTCACTTAACCTTTCAGTGCTTTATGCTTTCTAGTTAAGTTGCAAAGATGCTCACCTATAATAATTTTTCCTTGCCATAAGTTCACAGTTCCAAATAAAACCTTAGCCCCTACCCTACAGAAATCTGTTTTTTACTACTAGTTTCCTTAGGGTATATGCCCAAACATGGACAGAAAAGGCATGGATATTTTTAGCCACTTAAAAAAAAAAAAAAAAAAAAAAAAAAAAAAAAAAAGGCAATCATATTCTAATTATTTAATTAACACTCAAGTATGTTGTATTGGGAAAAAACCTTAGTGAAATACTATCTGATAAATGTGGAAATATATATAGAGAGGAATTGACCATGTTTGACATATATTGGATTACTTGTTGTTTTAAGGCAGAGGGGAAGGGGAAGAGGAAGGGGAAGGGAGGGAGAAAAAATTTGGAACTCAAGGTTTTGCAAGGGTGAATGCTGAAAACTATAAATATATTTTGAAAATGAAAAGCTAAAAAAAAAATTTGAAAGCTTTAACAACAACGATTTCTAAAATATCTAAGAACTATACTTTATATATAATTATTAGTTATTAATAAAAATAACTGAAATAGCTCCAAATAAAATTATTTACTGTATATGGTCAGATTAATTTTGGATTCTAATTTTTGTTATTGACTTTACAAGTCTATTCTATTTTATGTTTTTAAAATTAAAGAAATCCACATAAACTTATTTATTTAGATATTTTGTGTAAGTGAGATAATGAATGACCTTCCAAGAATTTAGAGAAAAAATCAGTGGAAGTAATTTAGAAGCCACTGGAGCCAAGATTGTTAATACAAATGCCAGCCAAGTAACAGAAAATGGCATTCTTGTGAGAACTGACAAACTAGAATGTAGCTGCTTTGCTCTATTTTTATTGCTATGATTTGAAATTCAATTGCTTATCATAAAGTGAAGCAGAGTTTTTCTCTCAAAAGGACAATCAACAAGAATGTTTGCAACACAAATTAAAGAACAATATCCAATATGCTGAAGGGAGTTCAATTACCCAGTACTTTGTAGAATTTTCTTAAAAGTCAACTTTATGATGTTACACAAGGGAATGAAATTAAATTCATTAAAAATGTAAGTTAGACATTACAAAAATTTATAATGTTTTACTATGATTTTAAAGTTTTGATTAAATTAACCATTCTTTGTAATTTTTTCTATAAGTTTTTATAAATTAACATTCACATAGTTCAAAATAATTACCTCTATATCCTACATCATTTACCCCAAGCAAAGCTTAAATTTAAGATGGGTTGCCATGGCTCCAAGTTAAATATTCCATTTGCCCATTCACTGCTGAGTGAACTTTCAATATTATGAAAATCTCTGGTTCCTTAGTTCTTTCCAGATTCTGTCCAATTCTCTAGCTTATCAAGGTCCTTTTAGATCCTGATTTGATTATCTACTGTGTAGTATTTTCTTCTAATTTTGTGACGTGTAAATTTAATGAGGACACCATACATAACTTTGTGTAAGCCACTGACAAAAATATTAAGCAATAGGTCAAACAAATATTTCCGAAATATTTAACTACAGACTTACTGACAAGCTAATATTCAACCAATTCCAAATATTCTGTGAATCTGGTCTCCAAAGCAGTTCTGAATCCATCTGATTTGTAATTGGTCAATACATATTTTATCATCTCTTTAAGCAGCTACTTTTATCAAAAGTTTTATAAAAATCAAAGTTAACTGCACCCACAGTACTCCCCTCATCTATTAGTTTAATAATTCTGACAAAATAAAATTATTTTGATATAACTTGTTCTTGATGAAGCCATAATGGATCTTTGTAATCATCATTTTTTTTCCTAGAAGCTCACCAACCATATGTTTAAATGATCTTTTCTGGAATTTTCCCAGGGATCAAATACAACTTACTACTTTTCCCTTGTTTCTTCATTAATTTTTAATATAAAATGGTTTTAAGTTACCTCACTCTTTTGGCAACATTCCTAAAATGAGAAGCTCATAATCAAAGACAACATTCTACATGTGGTCTAATCAGTAATACCAATAAATTCCATAGTCTTTTGAAGACAATAGCTTACTCATTCTTACAAGTACATAAAATACTTACATATACCAAGTAGCCTGTTAGGAAAAGCTTTTAAATCATGTATAATGCATATCAATTTATTTTAAAAGGGTTTTATAAAATATGAACTATCCTACCAGAAATGTTTTTCTTACCTCATCTAAGTCTTTAATAAAAACTGGTTTTTCCTCAAAGCCTATTGGCATTGGTTCACTGTGGGGAATTTTTATTTCTTCATACATTTTATTGTTCTCCCTTTGAATCCCTTCTGGTAAAAGCATCTATTAATATTTAAAAAAAAATTAATGTCAAATGGTTATAATCAAAACATCTTAACAAGTGCTATAGTTTATATTCTAGCATCACCTATGACACAACAATATCAAATAACATATCCAATTAAAATATATTTAAGGTTAACACTATACAGTTGGGAAATGGAGAAAACACCTAGTGGTAAAGTGGACAAGGAAAATGGAGAAAGAAGGGAAATAACAAAAGGCATATAATTTATCAGAAGTTAAATCATTTCAAAATAAGTCCCAGCACACTATTATGGTAGATAAATCTAAATTTCTTTTTATTTATTATTGTATCATACAATGCTTTCAAAAAATATATTAGTAGACAGAATTCCTGAGACTAAAAATACTAAGTATATCTACGGAGTAGGACACTTACCTAGTAGGCCCTCTAACATGCAACAACTAAATGTTAGACAATGAGAAATTATTGTAGACTATCAAAATAAAAGACAAAGTTGTAAAACAAGTGAATAAATATCATGTGTGACAATAATCACTGAAGTGGGGGTGGGAGCAGGGGAAAAAAGAAGCAGCAGCACTATGTTCTTTATTACAAAAAGATGCATTATTGAAAAAAGTAATATGCCAAACACATACCTTCGCACCTCCAATGAATGCTGATGTTTTCATGGCTTCAGCTTGGGAATCATAGACATGTGGATAATGAATTTTTTCAATATCTGCATCTCTCTGTCTGTTCAGAACTGACACACTTCGAGCATTCATAAGTGCTAGCTCTCTACAAAGAAAACCCCCCACACATATCAGGTTGGTAATTATATATGTTGCAACAAAATGAGGAACAAAATGACTAGGACAAATAATTACTTCAAATATCTCTACAAACCAAAAGAAAATTATGAGGCAGCTAGGTAGTGCAATGGATAGAGCACCAGCCCTAAAGTCAGGAGGACCTGAGTTCCAATCTGGTCTCAGACACCTAACACTTCCTAGCTGTGTGACCTTGGAAAAGTCACTTAACCCCAATTGCCTCAGCAAAAAAAAAAGACAGAAAAAGAAAATAAATTAAACTAGTGTAGGTGTCAATAAAGAGGCTAAAATTTATGAACAATAAAATATGACAATATATTTTAGATGCTATTTTTAGATAGCACCAACTTAATAAATAAAAACAATATTGTTATTTATAGTTTTGTTCCCCTTATGCTAAGGCATATAAAAATTCCATGTTTATGAGTATTTTAAAAACCAAGAATAAAAGAATAAAAAACCAAGAATAAAAATAAGCAATAAGTGATATATACAATTTCTAGATACCAATGGATTATGTGTATTTTTTTTCTCTCCTGTACCACTATATGACAACATGGGAAATAGTATTCACCAATCAGAGAAAGGAAAAAAAAAAAAAAAAAAAAAAAAACATTAAGACATTTACTACAATTTTCATATATCTCAAGTTAATATAGTTTGCCTCTAAAATTAGTCTACATGGATACAACTAAGGTTGTAATTAATTAGACTATTCCATTCCTATCCCAAAAAATTAGTTTTTCATAAAAAAGAAAAATCCCGTATCTGGGGAGAAAAATGTAAAATCAGAAATATTTAAAATATTAAAGAGAACTAAAGGAAAAAGCATATGCTAGCATGCACATTCATCAGTTTCTGGTCTTTATTATTACCTCTGTCTCCTCAACTCCTTAGGATCAAAACACATTAGTCCTTCCCCTCCAATTTCTCCTTCTTCTCCTGCTCTTTTTTCTCTTCTGGCAATTCGTTTTTCTTCACGACGATGCTGCTTCATTAACTGCTTTTCTTGTTCTGATTGAATAGTGACTTGACAACCATAATTAGGCTTAGCATTTTCTGCAGAAAATTTTTTACAATTGTCTACAAAACAAATTCATAAAAGCATGTAAAGAATTTTTGAAATGTATTGTCTGACATGTGTGGTTACTTATAATTTATGCAAGCAATTTCTTTCCACTCAAAAAAGAAAAATAAAATAAAATGTGAAGAAATAGCACTTAAATTTAGCATAAGGAATACAAATGCGACCACTCACTTTGAAGAACATTTATGTAATGGAAGCTTATTTAATGGTCATCATATGATAACTGCCTGTACATTTAAAAAAAAAAAAAAAAAGAAGCTTATAAAATGAATTATAACAGTTTAATTGTTAGCCCTTCAGAATTTGGTGGAGTCTCACTTTCAGATATCAAGATTCTAAAATGTGTAGTCAATAATTTTACATTAAATTCTACTCAAAATATGTGTAATATATAAATATAACAGGGTCAATAATTGCACAATAATTTTGTTCAATCTATAAAATGATATTCTATATAATCGCTGTTCAAAAAACATTGTAAAAAATAAAAAACAAAAAGGAAAATCACACCTGATGAGTAGTCAATGAATGACCAGCAAATGCAAATTAACAGTACAAACAAGTTAAGAGGCATTACATTAGAAAGAGAATTAATTGTATTAGGAAATCAATGGTGATGGGTTCAAATACTTGCTCTGCACTAATTTGAGAACCCCTAAGCAAATGACTTAATTTATCTGGCCCTTAGTTTCCTCATTTATAGAATGGAGATATATATCATAAGGGGATCAAATGAGATCATATATTTTTATTTATATACATTGATACTATATACATATATATATGTAGATACACAGAGTACTTTTGCAAACCTTTAAGTGCTACAAAAACTGTAAACTACACAATTATAACAACAGTTGCCTTGGTAACTGACATGAATTATATAGTCACTTAACATCTCTGGATCTTAACTTCCTTTTCTGTTAAAAAAAAAAGGGGGGGGGGAAATTTTTAGCTCTTGGGCCCCTTATGTCCCTTCCACATTTGAACCATACTATTTTATGCGTGTTATAGTTTACAATTATGTTTTACATTTTGCATGCTACAGGATTTACACCATGATCACAATGTAATCTAAGTAAAGAGAAATAAATTCAATGCTAAATCATTATTTGATGTAAAGCATTATTATATTAGAAAGTTTCTGCTAACACCAAATATTTCATTTCTATCTAAATGAATGAAGAGTAAAATGATCTTACCTTGAAGAGCTTGCAATTTATGATCATTTGAAGAGAGAAATCTATCCACAATTATAACTCTGTTTTGGAGGAGCTTCTCAATAAGTTCAAAACCCTCAGGTCCTAGCAGTTCAAATAACTAAGGAAAAAAACACACAAACACAAAGACTACTATCACTGCAAGAACAATACCATATCTCAAGAGATACAAGGTTTGACTAGTTCATCCATACTCTGAAATTGCCAATAAGCAGATGAAAATCAGAAATTGTATGCTTAAAATTATCAAATTATTCAAGTAACCTGCTTTAAGAAAAGCTGATATATAAAAATTTGATTATTTTTCATTTTATAAAAACTCAAAGCTTCTCTCTCATACATTTAAATTTATGCACAGACTTTACTTAACAAAAGAAACTGGCTTTTATGTAACTTTTCAGGAACCAAACAACTACCAGAAAGGGATAAAGTAAAAAGAAACCAACATTCATATTCTGATTGCTAGAGACCGTGTCACCTTCTGAAAGGGGAAGTGAAGAGAAGTGGGGGTGCATACAGAGGATACCCAGCATCCAGGGGCATGACATTTATAGAGTCAAGACCAAGAGGAGAGAGAAGAGGCTGTTGGAAAATTCTAACCCCTGTATAAAGAAGGATTAAAGAGGAGGTTACTGTTCTTCCCTTCAGTTTTCCAATCAGAGGGGCTTATTAAAATATCAAAATGACCAGGAGATTTTGGTAATTTGTGAGGAAAATAGGGTACAATATGTGAAATAGCATTCTGGGAAATCCAGGTTGACTGCCATTAAGTACATAATTTTTGTTGATTCATTCAACAAAATTTTATTAAATTTTCTATTATATGTACTCATTTTTTTTGGGGGGGGGGTCCCCAATCTTTCTTGCTTCCAAGCTCATTTTTTTATTGCCAAGAACACCACCATCATTACAGTGATCCAGGTTCAAAATATTGGGTGTCATGCTCATGCCTCACTTTCTTACCCCACATTCATCAAGTCTTGTTATTTCTATATCCATTCAAATACTATCTCCACTCACACAGATAATAATCTGTACAATTCAGATCCTCATTTCTCTATCTTGGATTATTTTAATTACTTCCTACTAAAGTCTCCTTTCCCAAAGTTTTCTCTCCCAATCCATCCTCAAAACAGACACTAAAGTATTTTTTTTCCTAAAGTCTAAATCTAACAGTCCTTAGCACTGTCAATATCAGAAAATGATATGATTTTATCAATGGAAATCACATAAAAGAAGCATTAACACTTTTCCATCCAATGTGTAGTTGAAACCTTCCATATGTATTGTCTCACCCATTAGAATGTGAGAACTATCTTATTTTTCTATTTGTATCCTTCATACATAAAACAGGTACCTGGCACAAAATAAATTATCTTTGTTGGTCTTGTTTTTTATTTGTATTTTTTATTTTTCCAATTTCTTTTTTTAATTAAAGCTTTTTATTTACAAAACATATGCATGGGTAATTTTTCCAATACTGACCCTTGCAAAACCTTTTGTTCCAAATTTTCCCCTCTTTCCCCTAGCTGGCAGATAGTCCAATACATGTTCAATATGTTGAAATACATGTTAAATCCAATGTATGTATACAAAATATGTATACATATTTTCTTGCTACACAAGAAAAATCAGATCAAGAAGGAAGAAAAAGAAAAACTGAGAAAGAAAACAAAATGCAAGCACATAACAACAGAGACAATGAGAATGCTATGTTGTGTTCCACACTCTGTTCCCATGGTTCTCTCTCTGGGTGTAGATGACTCTCTTAATCACTGCAAAAGTGAAACTGGTTTGAATTATTTCAATGTTGAAGAGAGCCACATCCATCAGAATTAATCGTCATACATAACAAATTCTTAATAAATGCTTTATACATTTGTTTCTTTAACATGAATTCTATCTGATCTAAAGGTCATCTAAATGAAATATTCAGTAGCACCATTTTCTTTTCGCTGCTAAAATTCCACTTAAATAGGTCAAATTTTTAAAGAATCATAAATGGAATTTATTTTTTAAAAAATCAGTGTATTTGAACACATGTTCTTCATGACAATAAAAGTCAAACCTTAGAAGACATTAACACTATTTCAATGACAATCAACAAATAACATTCTAAAAGCCTTTCAAATATTCCACTGTACTCTGTTAAAGCTGACTAAATCACAATCACAATTCACCTTCTTTTGATCTTCTTCCATATCTGTGCTTGCCCAGATAAAACAAGCTATGCAGCATCTATTATATGTATGACACTGCATTGGAATCAAAACGAACTGTGTCTACAATACAAACAATGTGCTAAAAAACTACAAGGATTGTTTAACAGAATGAAATACTCATATGATATAACTTCAATATGGTATTTTCCTCAAAGTCTTGACTTATCTTGACTGCCCTTTCCTCACATTTATCTTAGGACTCTTGTTTGACTAGATCAACTAAAGACTGAACAATACAGAAAAATAAAGGTTTTTACCTTTCCAGTAACAAAGAAATGTACTATACAAACAACTGATTTTGAAGTCATTCCTGTATTAGCAACAAATCATTTCAGGTCTAGGAAGATATAATTCTTTTCTTTTCTTTTTTTGTGATGGTATTTAAAATTCCCTCACAAAAACTCAATACTTAGATTTTACTAAAATAATGGAAAAATGCAGAAGAAAAAAAAAAACCTAATCTAGCTAAATAGCAAGTTTACCTTCTTTTTTTTTTTTTTCCCCCCTGTTTGGCACCCACAAAGTCACTATATTTATTTAGGAATACTTCTATTTAGAAAATCTATATGATATCCTTTTCTATCCTCACTTCATAGAAAACAAAGCATTTTATGCAGCCCATTACTTATGTTTTCCACTGGCTTCAGTTTATATATTTATTAAAACTAAACTGCAAAAGTCACAAAGTTTGTAATTTGACACGAACATATAAACTGATTCCTAATGAGGATAATTAAAACACAATAGAAGCCCTTGCGTTATCCCACGTCCATTCTCTGGGAGGATAAAAGAGGGTGGCACTCCAGAGAGAGAGTGTCTGGTCTGGACCAGACTTGAGGCAGCTCTCTGCAGGAAGGGAAGTCATTACTCTGGACCAGAGTTAACGGCAACTGTGGAGACCACAGTTCTCTACAGGAAGAAGAAAGAATCTGTCTGAGAGATTTGAGTTGACACAGCAGATCTCCTCCCAGACAGCAATCGGCAGTTTCTGGAGACAACAGCTCGTTACATATTGGTGTCCACAATGTGGGACAAGGACTTTTGCTTATCCTGACAAGGACTAATTCTGAGCCCTTCAGAGGAGCTAGACTGGACTATTGCACTAGTCAACAATGGATTCCAAATTAGCCAACCAAATTCTCCTGTACTGCATTATAAGTCAAAAAAGGTCAGTATAGGAAAACTAAGCAAATGAAAATATGTTCATCTTTTAAAATTATGTTTAGTTAACTACAATATAAATCCAGAAAGCCTTGAATAAAATAACAGGCAACACACAGATGTTATCAGAGGATATACATTCCACATCAAACAATTATATAAGATTCAATTTTATGAGGGGCAAATGAAAGCCTTTTAAAAGTTAAATCTTAAATGACCAGCAGGATGAATATAGAGAGGCTTAGAGAGACTTACATGAACTGATGCTAAGTAAAATGAGTAGAACCAGGAGATCATTATACACTTCAACAACAATACTATATGAGGATCAATTCTGATGGAAGCGGCTATCTTCAACAATGAGGATCCAAATCAGTTCCAACTGATCAGTAATGAACAGAACCATCTACACCCAGCAAAAGAACACTGGAAAATGAGTGTGGACCACAAAATACCATTTACACTCTTTCAATTATTGTTTGCTTGCATTTTTGTTTTTCTTCCCAGATTATTTTTACCTTCTTTTTAAATCCGAATTTTCTTATGTAGCAAGACAATTGTATAAATAAGCATACATATATTGTATTTAACATATACTTTAACATATTTAATGTGTATGGATGGGACTACCTGCCATTTAGGGGAAGGGGTGGAGAGAGGGGAAAAGTTGGAACAGAAGTGTTTGCAAGGGTCAATGTTGAAAAATTACCCGTGCATATGTTTGGAGGAAGGGAGGGAAGGAAGGGAAGGAAGGGAAGGAAGGAAGGCAGAAAGGGAAGAAAGGGACGGAGGGAGGAAGGAAGGGAGGAAGGGAGGAAGGAAGGGAGGAAGGAAGAAGGAAGGAAGCAAGGAAGGAAGGAAGAGAAAGAAGGAAGGAAGGAAGGAAGGGAAGGCATTTGATATCAAATGTCAGAGTTGTTGACCAAAAGACACTTAACTAAGAGTTCAGGGAACTAGGTACTTTGTATGATCTGGGAAAAGTTACTTCTTTTCTCTAAATCTGTTTCCTAATCTCTAAAACAAAAGACTGAATATATATAGTCCTGAAATTGTACTTGTCTGCATGTTTACAATTTGTTAGAATTTATAAACACAAAATCACTATCAGAGACTTAAAATTAATATTGAAAAAATGCATTTTAGCAACATGCATGCCTATTTCTTGGAAAGCACCTACTACCATAGTACATTTTACCTTTAAAACAAAGTCAAAATAATATACTCTTCAAATTCTTTTTGTAATTCATTTTCAAGTAATGAGAAATACTCAGAATCCACAAGAGAATTTTATATCCAACTCTAAATATCCCCTACTCCACCATTCATTATACTTCATCAAGATATTTTAATTCTCTAGGTTACACAGCAGATAGATAAAGGCTGGACTTAGGAGTCATGAAGATTTGAGTCTGAATTCTGTCTCACTGTGTGGCTCTCAGTTTTCTCAATCACAAAATGAAGCTATTGATAACACCTATTTACCAAAGTTGTTGAAAGGATCAAATGAGATATTCATAAAGTAGCTTGCAAACCTTAAAGACCTACATAAATGCTAACAATTAATATTAATAAAAATATGTTGGAAAACTAGACATGATAGCACCATACTAATATAACTAGCACCCAATTATAATGAAAGATTAAAATTAATTGCCCCCAAATCTATAAATAGAACTCCATAAATTATTAAGTATTCTCTAAGTTACAAAATTCTTAAGCCCAAACTCTGAATTAAGTTTATTTTTTAACATAAGGATTCAAGAATTCAGATATTAAAAGTCCTTTCTATGGACTGCAGGTATTACAGCAGGACTTTAAAAGAAAAGATAAAATACCGGGTCAGATAAATGTACTAATCAAATTCAATGGTTATAAATCCTGTAATTTAAACAGATTAAAAACCTATGTATTTTCCTTTTTAAACTTGCCATAATACTAATAACTGTCTTATAATGATGAGTGATATCATTTTAAGATTACAGGAAAGACTATAAAACAACAAAAATGACGATGACAAAGGACTACTTAAAATAAAAACCATTTCATTGATATACTGTCCTTATAGGTACTTAATCTAATAGGCCAATTTAACAAAACTGAAACCAAGGTCATTTTAAAACTTAATTAAGACAACTTACAATGTGAGAACTATTTATTCCCTGTGTACAATAATTAATTAGATGTAAAGTTAACACTAGATATTCTTCCTTTCTCCCATCTCTTCCCACAAAGGGGTGGGGGGTGGGGGGAAACCTACTCCAAACAGATCAAGAAATCACATCAAAAGAAATCCCAATAAGGAAATTTAAGAAAAAATAATCACAGTGAATTATTTCTCTAGTCCAAGTCAGCAGAGGAAGATAAAGATGTTGGTAAGACACTGGGGAAGAGGTCCGGGTAGAATCTGAGGGCTTCTTGAAGTACATCCAGAGCAGAAGGAAGTTATACATTGGACATAAAGAGGCAATGGACATAAAACTATACTAGGAGTGACCTCTTGAAGGGTGTCACTGGCAATCTACTACCTGATTCTTGCTCATCAATCTACGACAGAATGGCGAGGCATAAGAAATGCTGAGGGATAGAGAGTAATAGGTGGGGACTCTAGGCCCTAAAGGTGCACCAAGAAATGAACTTAGAAGCAGCTCTACAGTTAAGCCCTCCAAGAGCAGAGCATGGTCTCAGTTCCAAGTTCTAACTCATTCTGAAGCTGCAACCAGGATAAGAATTCCAGTTCAAAAGAAAGACTATTACAATTCTATCACTTTGAACCAGCAGAGATTCCCAGATGGCAGATAAGAGCTGAGATCAACAAGTCTACTATTGCTCAGAACTAAACTCAGGTCAGGAACTTGCAGAGTTCAGACCAGTGGGCAGTGATCAGTAATCTAAGCTTTGCCATAGATCAGAACACTTTAGAAGCACTGGAAGCTTACAGACCTTCAGAATGAGTTGTCCCTGAGGTCCTGAAAAAAACATAAAATTCGATAATTCTATACTCCAAGAAAGTAGCAATAGAAGCAGCTCAGATCTTCCCTCAAGAAGTGGGTAGAGCCTAGAAGTACCATCAAGTTCAAAGAAGCACATTAGAAGAAAGAGCAAACAACAACATTAATAACAAACATTTATGGTGAGAGGGATGTATGAGACATAAGTGATTCAAAATATTGATAAGCAAAGCCTGGGCACATATTTAATTAGAAGGTATAAAAGAGATGAAAAAAAAAATTTTTTTCTTAAAGTTCAAAATTTTTATAAAATATGACTAGAGGGACAACTAGGTAGTATAATGATTAGAGTACCAACCCTGATGTCAGGTGGACATGAGTAAAAATCTGGCCTCAGACACTTAACACCTCCTAGCTGTGTGACCCTGGGCAAGTCACTTAACTCCAATTGCATCAGCAAAAAATAAATAAATAAATAAATAAATAAATAAATAAATAAATAAATGAAATATGATTAGAGAAATACAAATTAAACTCTGAAGTATCATTCATACATGTCAGATTGGATAATATGACAAAAAACAAAAAAATAATAAATATTGGAGATTTGGGAAAAATTGGAATACTATTGCATTCTTGATGGAATTGTGAACTGATACTTGGATCAGAATGGTTGCATGATGGAGAATAAATTGAAACCATGCCCCAAAGGCTTTGATCCAGCAATATCAATACTAAGTCTGAAATCCAAAGAAATCATTTTAAAAAGCCCACATATAAAAAATATTCATAGCAGCTTTTTGTGGTGGCAAATTATAGAAACTGAGGGGATGTCCACCAATTGGGGAATGGCTGAATAAGTTACACATGAATGTGATGGAAAACTATTGTTTTATAAGAATGATGAACAGGCAGATTTTAGAAAAACCTGGAAAGACTTACATGCACTAATGCTGAATAAAGTGAGCAGAATCAGAACATTGTTCACTGTAACAGCAACACTGTGCAGTGATCAACTGTGAAAGACTTAGCTCTTTTCAGCAATACAATGATCCAAAACAATTCTAAGGACTCGTGATGAAAAATACTGACCACATCCAGAGAAAGAACTATGGAATCTGAATGCAGATAGAAGCATACTATTTTCATTTTAGTTATTTTTGTCTTTTTTTTCCCTCATGGTTTTCTCCTTTTGTTTGGAGTCTTCTACAACATGACTAATGTGGAAATGTGTTTAACATGATTTTACATATATAATCTATATCAGATTTTATGCTGTCTTGGGAAGGGAAGAGGGAAAGGATAGAAGAAAGGGGAAAACTTTTGGAGCTCAAAATTTTTTAAGCATGAATATTGCAAACTATTTTTACATGTAAATGGAAAAAAAATTACTATTAAGTATACATTAAAAAGGGGAGTGCTAGAGAAAAAAACTGAAAAGAAATGAGAACTATGAAAAAATAAGTGGAAAAGAAAACTGTAATGTCTGGGCTAGTTTCCCAAAGGATCTCAGGATGGGCCTTGGTCTTTAGGGGGAGAAATGATGAAGGCAGGAGAACCACCACAAGGCTGGTCAAAGATGGAGTCTGGAATCTGGAGTCTGAAGCCTTCTCTGTGACTGTAGCTGCGACTCTCAGTTCCCAGACCTCTCAGCCCTTAAATACCTCAGTACAATTACATCACTACAGCAACTGAGCATGTGCCAACTGTAACCATTACATCACCATATCACACTAAGTATATGCCAACTAGAATGATAACATTATATCACATTAAGTATATGTTTAACTAGAGAACTATTATCCCATCAATCACACTGAGTAGGTGCTTAACTACAAGCACTCTACTGTCCTTGTTTCAAGTATACCTTTCCAGAGTTCTGGTCCTCGACAGAAAACAAAAACTATTTGAAAGAAAAAAAAGTAAAAAAAATTTGAAAAAGAATAGAAAAAAAATATATATAATTCATCTCATAGTAAAAACAAATGACCTGAAAAACAGATCTAGGAGGTAAAATGTCACAATCGCTGGACTACGTCAAAGCTATGACCAAAAAAAAAAAAAAAAAAAAAAAAAAAAAAAAAAAAAAAAAAAAAAAAAAAAGTATAGTCAACACATGTCAAGAAATCTTAAATGAAAACTGTCCAGATCTCTTAGAATCAGAAAACACAGTGGATAGAGTACAGGGCCTGAAATCAGGAAGATTCTTCTTCCTGAATTTAAATCTGACCTCAAATGCTACTAGTTGTTTGCCTTACTCTCCTCTTCTGTAAAAAGAGGGGGAAGAAAATGGCAAATCACTCTAGTATCTCAGTCAAGAAAAACCCATATGGGGTCACAAGCTAAGACACAACTTAAAACAGTTGAACCAGACCACAAAACCCCTTAGATCTTATTCAGATTCACATTACATTAAGTGGATTTCTTAAACTCAAAATATAAGACTTTATATTTCTACCAATTGAATTTACTTTATTAGCTTCAACCCAGTGTTTCTTTGGATCCTGATTCTATCATCCAATATGCTAAGTATTCTTCCTAATTTTGTGTTATATATAGCAAGTATGCCATTTTCCTCCCCTGAGGCAATTAGGGTTAAGTGACTTGCCCAGGGTCTCACAGTTAGGAAGTGTTAAGTGTCTTGAGGCCAGATTTCAACTCAGTTTCTCCTGACTTCAGGGCTGGTGCTCAATCTACTATACCACCTAGCTGCCCCAAGGAGTTTATATTTTAAAGAATATATTATACACACACACACACACACACATATATATATGTACATATATATGTTATATAAGAATGTTATATTATAATAATAATATATAATATAAGAATATTATAATATATTATTTATTCAGAAAGGTGAATAAATTTTGGTTCTTTTACTAAAAAACTAAAAGACTGCAAACTTTAAAAATAAATATATAAATGGTTCTCCTTACCAATTAATATAGAACGGAGGTATTGAAACAGAAACACACTGTGCCACAACATGCCATTTTTTAAAACAATGTTATTGATTTAAAAAAAAAAAAGTTTAATAGATTAGTTCCAAATATAAGTGTTTTGCCCCACTCTACTGGGGCTTTCTGAATCACTAACAGTAACTCTTTTGAGTCTGGCTACTGAATTAGTTCTAAATCCATCTGAGGGTATATATGTCTTCATTTTTTCCACAATAATAGAGAAGAATGAGGGAAAAGTAAAGGGAGAAAAAGGAACAGGAAAGGGATAGAAAGGAAAAGAGGAAAAGGAAGATAAGTAGAGTATTTAATTTCTTATTATGTGCCACACACTAAAGGTGGAACATATAAATGAAAGCAAGACAGACCTTGCACTAACTTCAAGGAGGTTACACTGTATTATATTTTAATACAAATGAAAAACTAGAAAGGGAAAGAGGAAAATGTGGCACAAGGGTTTGAAAATGGTAGCCAGGATGTGATATAGAGTCCTCAGTTCCAGACAAGATAAAGCAAACATTCTCCTCTCAAAACCTAGTATGAAATAACTTTTTCAAAAATTTACTTGAATCTAGATAAATCAGACCTTTACAGCACTGTCCTGATCTATCAATTTAGTAATCCTGCCCCCCTCCCCCCCCCAAAAAAGGAAATGAAATGAGTCTGAAATGGCTTCTCCTTAATGCAATCATTCTTCATCTATAAAACTTCATCTATAAAATGGGAATAATACCATCTTTGTTGTTGGGTTCTTGTGGAGATCAAATAAGATAATTTAAATGTTTAGCATAGTGCTTGACACACAATAAGTGCTATATAAATGTCATTTGTACTACTACAGGGTTAACAACTATTATTAACTATATATTACCTTGCAGGGTTATTGTGAGAATCAAATAAGATGATATATGTAAAATCCTTTCATCACAGTGTCTATCACAACATATTAGTTTTTACTATATTTTCAATATCATAACTATTATTTGAATTATAAATGAAAGTAGATTCATAATCACTTATGACAGTTCTTTCAATACTTAAGGACATAGTTCCAACTAGGTCAAGTCACCTGAATTAATCAGGAGCAACTAGGCAATCTTTTACTATCTCTTTACTACTTAGGTATCAATCCTATTAGCCAATTTCATTCTGCTAGTTCCTGTTAATATTATGCTAGTATTATGTGTAGAGCACAGACATATAGAAAAGGCTATACCATACATTGCATCAGGAAAAGTTAGTTCAAATACAATAACTAACACTAGAACTATGATTCTGGACAGGTCATGACCTCTAAGTTCCTGCTAAGTCAATGCTAGTAGAAATCTAAGCACAGATTCTTTATGTAATCACCCAAGGGTGAGGCACTATACTGGGTTCAGCGGATACAGAAACAAAAATGAAAAAGCAGCATTTACCTTCAATGAACTTACCTTCGACTAGGCAAACAGGCAAATAATTGGTTGCCAATGTGTAAGTAAAAGAAATATTAGAACAAAATGATGGTGTCATCTTGGAGTTCAAAACGTAGAGGATTTCCTGGAGTTTAAACACATATCCTGGATTTTTTAAAACTCTGAGAGAAGATAGCTATGATCACACTGTCAATCTGAAGATCATTGATTATGACATTATAAGATTGATATAAGATATGAGATAATCATATATTGATTATGCTCTAGAAATGAAACTCAGTCTATATGAATCCTAAATATTGTCAGTAAAATGAAAAGGAACTTGACTTATCTGCTGATAAACTTAATTTTTTGATGTAGAAAATACAGAAGGAAAGACCTATAGTCAAAGTTGACAACCAGCAATGAAAAAGCTAAAATATAGCACAAAATTAGGCTTTCAAAAACTAAAAATCAAAAAGAACCTCTTAAAATTTACATCTTAAAAAAAAGGAACAATGAGCAAAGGATCAAACTACTGCCAGGAAGAGAAACTGTTATCATACTATGCTAGATGATGACTAAGGAATAAGACCAAACTATATTATCTGATTTGTTTCTGTATTCTCTAGTAAGGTGAATGGTGTTAAAAATTAGAGCAAGTAGAATAAACATTTAGGAGAAAATGTTATGTAAGGTAAGGAGAGTAATTATTTAAAATTAACATCTTAAAGGGGAGATAAATGACATCTTTGTTTGCTATTTCTAATGAACTTACAGATATGCTTTCTGAGTCACCTTCAGTTCCCAGATAACATTAATACAGGTGAGCTACACCCCAAATAAGCGAGAATTTCCCAACTTTCAAAAGTAAAGAAAAAGTACAACCTAGAAATTACAGATTAACAAACTTCACATTGATCAATAACAAAATCCTAAGTAATATTGAAGCGGGTTGTGGTCCCTTTAAGAAACTGTATTTCCTATTGATTTGTGATTTCTTTCACATTCCCATCCCCACTGGCTGAGACAGATCTGTCCAGGAAGGCAGGGCATTTGATCCACAAATCCTGGTCAAAAGCACCCCTTTGAATTCCAAAAAGAGATCAGTTAGTCCCAGCCCCCAAGGGATCTGAGCCAACTTGGGTTCTCCTAGCCTTTACTGGTTCTGATCTGCTACGGTTTCCTAACCCCCACCAAGACAAGCAATATAATGAGCTTTCATCAACTAAGGTCTTTGCAGATGGACCTCAATGACTTGCTCAGCTACTAAGAATTTCTGCCCACTGAGAACTGCATTCTCGGTGCAAAACTCCACTTTCCATAGATCTGTCCGCTGGAATAATATTCTTTTCCATTGCCATCCTCTCTTTATCCTCATCTATTTCCCTAACCAGACTTTATACTTCCAATCCCCATAATAAGCCTCTTATATCAATCTAGGTTTTCGGGTCTGTAAATTCTTTTACAGAGAACACCTGCACTGCCAGAAGGGATTCCCCAAAACTCCCTACCCTTCCTCCAAATCCCAAGGGGTTGCAGGGGAGCCAAACCTCTCCATTTGGTTCCCTGAACCCCAAACCTGCCACTAAACCTTATTTAACTCCCTGACCATCAGAAACACCAATTTCATTTTGGTTCCCTAAATCTAAACCTCGTCAATATAATCTAAACAAAAGTTAGCAATGTTTGAAATTAACTTGATTTAGGGGCAGCTAGGTGGCACAGTGGATAGATCACCAGCCCCGAATTCAGGAGGACCCAAGTTCAAATCTGGTCTCAGACATGTAACACTTCCTAGCTGTGTGACCCTGGGCAAGTCACTTAACCCCAGCCTCAGGGGAAAAAAAGAAAAAAGAAAGAAATTAACTTGATTTATTTTGAATTGCATTATTAGGTGGACAGAAAAGAGAACATTGAAAAAAAGAACAGTACATCATGAATGAAGCAGAGCATATGTATGAAAAAGTCTATTACTGGACTCTACCTTGCTAACTGATTAATAAGTATACAACGACATCTAGGTGGCAGAATAGATAAAGCACTGCACCTGGAATTAGGAAAATAACTTCAAATCAAACCTTAGACACTTATTAGCTATATGAACCTGGGCAAATCACTTAACTACTGTCTGCCTTAGAATTGTAATCTGTCAAATGGGAATAATAATATCTACTTTCTAGGATAATTGTGAGAAAAAAATGAGATGCTTTTAAATCACTTTGCAATCACTAAAGCACTATATAAATATTAGTTATTATTATATCATTTTGGAGTTCTCTAAATGATGCATCCATAACTAAGAACCAATAAAGGAAACATACTGCTACTTATAATCTCAAAAGCACAAAGTTTCAATCCTGTATCAAATAATTCTGTTTGAGACAATACAACTTCACCCACAGACACAAATGTCTTGAGTTTGTCCAGTCGGCCATAAAGGCTTCATTTTATTTAACTGGTCCTATATTGGCCTGATTCTCTATAGTGAATATTTACTTATCATTTAATGGATTCATGATCCATTGGTAGAAATACTTTCTCTACTGATGCAAACTGCAAACCAAATCCTGTGTGATTTTTGTCTACAATCCTTCTAACCTGCTTGTCTTTAAAATGCTGACATTACCACTGCTTCCTCATTTTTACTCATGACACATACCTTAAATGATGTTTTTATAATTTTATATAATAAATATATAATTATATAATATAATTTTTTATACTTTTATAATGTTTTTATAATTTCTTGAATCTGTCCCTTCTCACTAGTCACCTTTAATTCAGGTCCCATCACTATTCACTTGGACTACTACAACTGCCTAATTTATCTCCCTGCCTTAAGGCTTTCCCTATTCCAATTCGAACTTTACTTAGCTATTAATATGATTTTTTTTTAAAGCACAGGTCAAATCAGGTCAGGTAGGTCACTCATGTTCAAACACCACTGATTCCCTATTGCTCCTAAGATCAAAAATAAGTTCATGTGGCTCTTTAAAAGTCCTTCACAAGCAGGTTTCAACCTATCTATTTAGCCTCATTGCATATTACTCCCCTTTCCTGAATGTTGTGGTCCAGTCAAATTGACTTTCTTCCTATTTTTTCCTCTGACATAGGAATTCCACTTTCCATATCTATGCCTGTGCATTAATCACAGGAAAAATAGATGCCTCTGCCCTAAAAAAATTCTTTACTTTCTTCAAAATAGTTTAAGGAACACTTTATCCTCAAAGCCTTTTTTGATGCCAGCCTATTCCTAACTTCTAGTGACCTCCATTACTCAATTATTTTTTAATTTATTTTATATTTATTCTGTGTATGGTGTATATGTACTTGTCTCCTATGATAAACTATAAATGCCATTTGGGCCTATCATTTTTGTCTTTGGATCCTCAGTGTAATTATGTAATTAAAGGCACTTTAATTACATTAAACACATTAATATATATAACATGTTATATATAACACTTTAACATATATTAAACATATTAATATATATGTGTATATATGTAATACATTTTTAGTCCACAGGAATTCACCATTGGTAGCATGCCAGGGCCTATTTAAATCAATCATATGCTTTTCCATTGTCTTTTGTATTATCTATTATTTTTATTATTCCATGATTTAGATATGGTCTAATTTTTACCATATGGAAAGCTTTAGTTCATTAATATTTATGATATAGTCTTTTAGATATAGTTTGTAATCATTTTCTAAGGCTATACAAAATAATTATATTGACACATAACAATTGCCAATATACTTGGACAACACAAATTCTTCATTCATTTTGTTTTTCTAATGTGGATGGCTTTTCATCTGTTATACATTTCAGTGAAAAGGTTTTCTAGTCTTGATCTATTTTGATAAATCAGCCATATCACAATGGATAGCACACCTGGTATGTAGTCAGGAAGAAGCCAATTTCAAAGATGATCTCACAGACTTAAGCTACCAGATGCTGGGCAAGTCACTCTAACCTTTGTTGCCACACTTTCTTCACTTGTAAAATGAGGATAAGAATAACACCCATTTCCCAGGATTGTTGTAAAGATCAAATGAGATAGTAATTAAGCAATTATCACAGTATCAGAAATGTAACAAAAACTCTATAAATATTAGCTATCATCATCATCATCACCATCATCTATTAAAATAAAGAATCATATCATTGATAAAGAAACCTCTATTGGCCAAGACAACACAGAAAGCAAGACAGCTTTGAATGTCACATGTTTATTATAATTAAAAGGAAAAGTAAGTTACATGTAAGAGAAATTTGTAGTTTCATATACAATATGTTTCCATTCTACTTTGTATATGAAAATGTTTACTTTGGTGTTTAGTTCAGAATTTTTTAAAATTACTTTTGTGGAAACTGAAAAGAGCATTTATACAACTCTAATAAACACCTTAGCTGGTTTTTCCATTTATACTCACTTGATATCAGTAATCACTGAAGACAGTTATCTCCTTAGTGATAATAGTACTCACAGAGCCTTCATATGTCATATATACTGGCAAATCTTGCTAAAGAAAAATCTTCAGAACTTTTTGTTTTGTAGAATTAAAATGCAAAATCTTGTTTTCTTTACCTTTCAAAGAATTACATAACAATAATTGTGGTCTACTGTGAAAAATAATCTGAGCAAACATACCTATTTTTGTATTCCGTTTTCACAATTATCAAAATCACTCACAAAACCAAAAAAAATCTTAGAAGAAAATGGGCCCATAGAGCTTGAGAACACACAAAACACTTGTTTTCCCAAGAACATTTAAGAAAAAAATTGGAAAAACAAATTAAAAATGCAGCCATTCTACTGTTTTTTTATCCTAACCTAATCATATCAGTAACAATAGTGGCAACACCATTGTTGAAAACCTTAGGCCAACGAAAGTAGCAATGGCACTTTAGATCATAAGACTATAAAACTAGAGGCAGAAGAAACCTCAGAGGACACCTAGTCCAAGAAAAAAATGAAGGTCCAAAAAAGATTTAACTTTTTTGTCTTGCCTCAAGTGATTATTTTAGGAAGAACAGTTGGACCTAACTAAATTACATACAGGGAAAACAAACTTTTCAGACAGAAACACAATTTTAAAGGAACTCAGGGATGATCTTTTCAACCTTTCTCAAAGGAAAAATTCCAAAAGAAAAGAAAAAATATAGATGATAATTTTACTAAAAGTTAACACAAAAAATATTAGTAATTGCTAATCCATATTATTGTTTTCTTATCTCTATAAAGATCTTTACTAATTGAGGCTAATTTTCAAGCAAACCTCTTTTGTACAAATTTCTAAACATTGAAACAAAGATGATGCTTATCAGAGAATAGCTTAACAAATTACAGTATACAAATATACAAGAATAGTAATAAACTATAAGAACTTACAAAAGGGATCAGTATCAACTGAAGTGAGCAGAACTAGAACAGTTAGTACAAATAACATTTTAAAGACAACACACTTTGAAAAACTTCTGAATACTGATAAGTGTAATGACCAACCATGATTCTGGAGGACTGATAACGAACTATATAATACCAGTTTCCTGAAAGGCAGGTGATAACTCAAAGCACTGAGACATATTTGGGGGTATGGACCATGTAAGAATTTGTTTTACTTCACTATGTAAATTTGTTAAAAGAATTTGGTTCTCTTATTTTCTTTTCAATGGGGCAATGATAAGAAGAGCAAATAAATGCTTAATTGAAAAATGATTTTAAAATTTATATTTTGAAAAATCTATATACTCCAGTTTTTCAAAAGATAAGGTCATTGTTGTCATTCAAATAGGTAATGATAAAATGTCTTTCTTAAGAAAATTAAAATAATATTCTCATACTTAGTACTATAATAACTGAGTTAGCTTGAGAAATGAAATTGCAGGATCAAGAAGCATCAGTCAAAGTTGATGCCAAGAGCAAATGTCAAACTACAAATAACAAAATAAAAATATGCCATCTGCACAAAAATAAATTGGATACCATTACCAAAATTCAAAATTCACTTACCACAGAATCATAATTGGCAGGGATCTCAGAAGTGACCTGGACCACAGTATATCTAAACAAGAATCTCTCCTCACCCACATACAACACAAGTGAATAAGCAGCCTTTTATGGAAGATCTCTAATACCATACATGAGAGTCCACACTACTTTTGTTTCCTCCTAATTATTAACAAGTTCCTCTTTACACAAAGCCTAATTTGTTTTTTGCAACTTCTTTGATAGAGACATTGTTCTGCCCTATAGAGCTAAACAGAATAAATCTAATTATTCTTCTATGTAACAGATTTTCAAATTATAAGATAGCTATCATGTTCCCTCTAACTCCTTTTTTCACAGGCTAAAAAGTCTCATATCCCTCTACAAATTCTCATATGGATTAATCTTAAGTCCTCTTGCCATTCTGGTTTTCATTTCTATATACAAACTACCTAGAGTTTATCAATATTCATCCTTAAAATGATGGTACCAAGAAGTGAAATACAATATCCCACTATATTTTGTCATTGTCCAAATGTGAAATACAATATCCCACATATGGACAATGGCAAAATATAATGGGATAAGCACTTCCCTGGTCTTAGAAACATGATGTTTCCCTTTAAAAGTTGTCAGATTAACTACAGATTAAAGAAATGTGAATTAAAACAATGTTTGACGTACCATTTCATAGATATTATACTAGCAATTTTGACAAAAAAAGAAATGTTGAATGCTGTAGGGAATGTAGGGAAAACTGTCATACTAATGCACGCTTGTCATATTTGAGAACTGATCCAATCATTGTGGAGAATGATTTGGAATTGTGATCAAAGGGTTAAAAAAGTATGTACACTTTTTGATTCAACAATATCATTCTAGGTCTATACTCATAGACATCTAAAAAATAGGCAAAGGATCTACATGTACAAAAATATTTAAAGAAGCTCTTTTTGTGGTGGCTAAGAACTGGAAATCAAAGGGATGGCCTTCAATTTAAGAATGGCTAAACAGGCTGTGTGGTACATACGTATAATGAAATATTAATGTGATATAAGAAATGACAAGCAGGATGATTTCAGAATAACCTGGAAGGATTTACACAAACTGATGCATAGAGAAGGAGAACAGAAATAGGAGAATATTATACACAGTAACAGCAAGAGAGTTTAATAAAGAATTGTGAATGACTTAGTTATTCTCAGCAATACAATGATCCAAGGCAATTATCTTAAGAAAAGAATGGAAAGAAAGGGGGAGAGAAAGACACTAGGTAGGATAAGGGTGAAAAACAGAAAGCAGTTAACTCACCTAATCAGGATTCACAAGGAGACAGTTACACAAATAAAGAGAAGGGATAAAAGAGATACAACTGACACTTGAACTTTATATTCATGTAAATAGGAAAAAGGAGGCAAAGATACACACACACACACACACACACACACACACACACACACACACACACACACTACTGGTTACAAAAATACATTTCACTCAACAAGAAAACATTAGGGAAGATGGTGGAGAAGGCACACACAACTTTCCAAGTTCCTCTCAGGCCCTCACTACCAATCTTTGAATTCAGCCTCAAAAATAGCACTTAAGTGGCAAAATTCACAAAGACAATCTGGAGGATCGCCAGAGCAGGTTTGTCCTGAGGGGCGGGAACAGACCAGCAACAGGCAGGGAGATATGAAAGACTGGAGTCCTGAGCGGACCAGGGACTGGGGTAGCCTCTGTGGCTAGAAAAATGGAAATGACTCCACTATAGGCTGACTGCTTTGCCTTGATTGTAAAGCAGTGGACCAGCAGAGAGATTAGAGCCAAAGGTACAGGGTATTCTAAAAACTCCAGAACTAAGAGGATCTGGCTTCCCAAACTGGAAGTGACTCAGCATAGACCAGCACAACTGTGCAGCTGCATTTTGCAGCACAACCAGGGCAGCTGTGAATCTACATGGCAGGGGGTGTAGCCCATGGCAGCCCTTAATCTGCATAGTAGGGGTCTCCGCCTAAGACAATGGAACTTCCCCAGAGTGACTGTGCTATCCTGGGCAGATCCACTTCCAGTACCGTGCAGGACTATTCCCTGGGCAACTGCTAATACTCACAGCCCTACAGCTGGCTTTGGCTTGGGGTAGTGATACTTTCACTTCTCAGACTCTTGCCTCAAAGCAGTCATTAATCTTCCCAGGGCACTTCCCCAGCTCAGCCTATGAAGGCCTGAGTCATTTCTGTTGGGGAACTATTTCCCAGAGCACTCACACACCTGGCCACTCTTTGTAGCCAGTAGGAACACCCTCCATACACCTATCCCTGTTCTGTAGTGAAAGCTGGTAACCTCTTGGCCCTGAAGGCAGACTCTAGAGGCTTTAAAAAAATGAGCAAAAAAAAAAAAAAAATCAAAAGGACAATCAATAGCTTCTATACAGAAAGAGAGTAGGTTTTCAACCCGCAGGAAACAAATAGCACACAATCTCCAGGCAATTGTTGGTCCCCAAAACAAAAGGCTCTCCTAGAAAAGACTATTAAAAACAGTAAAAGAGAGCTATTAGAAAAATGGGGGAAAGGAAAGAGAAGCTATAGAGATTAACAACCTCCTGAAATGTGAATTGGAAAAGGTAAAGAATTCACAGGAAGTACAGGGTAACAGAATTAGGGAATTGGAAAAGGTAAAGAAATCACAGGAAAGTAGGATCTGTAAATTTGAAAAGATAAAGAATTTCCAAGAAAGTAGTATTTGTGAATTGGAGAAAGAAAATAACTCACTAAAAAGCAAAATTAGTGAAATGGAAAAAAATTCCATAGAGTAAAGCAACTCATTTAAGAACTCAATTGGACATATACAAAAAGTAAAAAATATCTAGTTGCCAAAATGACAGACCTGGAAAATAGATCTAGGGGAGATAATTTGAGGATTATTGGACTTCCTGAAAGTTATGATGAAAAAAAGAGCCTAGATACTATTTTACAGGAAATCATCAAAGAAAACTGCCCAGAGGTAATAGTACCAGAAGGTAAAATGGGCATTGAAAGAATTCACAAAACACTTTCTGAAAAAGACCCTAAAAAAAAAAAAAAAAAAAAAAAAAAAAAAAAACTCCACGGAACATTGTGGCCAATTTTCAGAACTATCAGACTAAGGAAAAAATATTACAAGCAGCCAGGAAAAAACAATTCAAATACCAAGGTGCCACAACATGATTCTATCAAGATCTGGCTGCCCCTACATTAAAGGATTGAAGGGCCTGGAATCTGATATTCCAAAAGGCAAAAGAACTTGGAATGCAGCCAAGAATAAACTACCCAGATAAACTGAGCATTTTTTTCCATGGAAAAAGATGGACATTTAATGAAACAGATGAATTCCATATATTTCTAAGGAAAAAAACAGATCTAAACAAAAAATTTGATCTCCAACCAAAGGATTCAAGAGAAGCAGAAAAAGGTAAAAGGAACTCTTGAGAACTGTATTTCTGTTGTGGATATACATTAAGATTACATGTATAATTTGATTTTACTGATATAACCAAAAAAAAAAAAGGGAAGTAGAAATGGAAAGGGGATAGTGTCAGAAAAAGGGAAAAGCCGAAATAAAAAGAGGGAAACTACATCCCACAAAGAGGCAAAGAAAACCTATCATATCTGCAGGAAGTTAGAGAGGGGGAGGAACATTGTGTGAATCTTACTCTCATCAGAAGTGGCTCAAAGAGAAAATAATTGACATTTTGGTTTTACAGAAAATTCTCTCTCACCTCATTTAAAAGGGGGAGAGGAAAAGAGTAATAAGGAAAGGGAACAAGAAAGGGAAAGGGATTTAAAGGGAGGAGGGAGGGCTATATGACACAAGTGGGACTCATAGGTTTAATACTGGGGAAGGGGTTGGGGGGGGCAAGGAAAAAAGCATAATCTGGGGATAATATGATGGCAGGAAATACAGAATTAGTCATTTTAACTGTAAATGTAAATGGGATGAACTCTCCCATTAAGCGGAGATGGATAGCAGACTGGATCAAAAGTCAGAACCCTACAATATGTTGTTTACATGAAACACATTTAAAGCAGGGAGAAACATACAGAGTAAAGGTAAAAGGCTGGAACAGAGTCTATTATGCTTCAAGTGAATTCAAAAAAGCAGGGGTAGCCATCCTTATCCTCAAGCAAAAGCAAAAATTTATCTAATAAAAAAACATAAGGAAGGAAACTATATCTTGCTAAAGGGTAGCATAGACAATGAAGCAATATGCACCAAGTGGTATAGCATCTAACTTCCTAAAGGAGAAGTTAAGAAAGTTGCAAGAAGAAATAGACAACAAAACTATAACAGTGGGAGGTCTCAACCTTGCACTCTCAGAATTAGATAAATCAAACCACAAAACAAATAAGAAAGAAATTAAAGAGGTAAATAAAACATTAGGAAAATTAGGTATGATAGCTCTTTGGAGAAAACTGAATGGCGTCAGAAAGGAGTATACTTTCTTCTCAGCGGTTCATGGAACCTATACAAAAATTGACCATACATTAGGACATAAAGATCTCAAAATTAAATGCAGGAAGGCAGAAATAGTAAAGGCTTTCTTTTCAGATCACGATGCAATAAAAACTACATTAATAATTAATTAATTAATAAAAACAAAAGGTTAGGGGTAAATAGATCAAAAAGTAATTGGAAACTAAATAATCTCATCTTAAAGAATGATTGGGTGAAACAGCAAATTATAGACACAATTAATAATTTCACTCAAGATGTATTCTGATGGAAGTTGGTATCTTCAACATAGAGAAGAACTAATCCAATTCCAATTGATCAATGATGGACAGAATCAGCTACATCCAGAAAAGGAACACTGGGAAATGAGTGCAAACTGTAGCATTTTTTGTTTTTCTCCCCAGATTATTTTTACCTTCCGAATCCAATTCTTCTTTTGCAACAACAACAACAACAAAATTTGGTTCTGCACATATATATATTGTACCTAGGATATACTATAACATATTTAATATGTATGGGAATGCCTGCCATCTAGGGGAGGGGGTGGAGGGAAGGAGGGAAAAAATTCAGAACAGAAGGGAGTATAAGGGATAATGTTGTAAAAAATGACCTATGCATATGTACTGTCAAAAAAATGTTATAATTATAAAATTAATAAAAAAAAGAAAAAAATAATAATTTCACTCAAGATAATGACAAGAATGAGACATCATACCAAAATTTGTGTGATGAAGCTAAAGCGGTAATAAGGGGAAATTTTACATCTTTAGAGGCTTACTTGAAGAAAATAGAGAAAAAGAAGATCAATGAATTGGGCTTGCAACTTAAAAAGCTAGAAAAGGACCAAATTAAAAAACCCCAATCAAATACTAAACATGAAATTCTAAATTTAAAGGAGAAATTAATAATATTGAAAGTAAAAAAACTATTGAACTAATGAATAAAACTAAGAGTTGGTTTTATGAAAAAAAAAAAAAAAAAACAATAAAATAGATAAACCTTTGGTAAATCTGATTAGAAAAAGGAAAATCAAATTGTTAGTCTTAAAAATGAAAAGGGGGAACTTTCCACCAATGAGGAAATTAGAGAAGTAATAAGGAGTTACTTTGCCAACTTTATGACAATAAATCTGATAACCTAAGTGAAATGGATGACTACCTGCAAAAATATAGGTTTTCCAGATTAACAGAGGAGGAAGTAAATTGCTTAAATAGTCCCATTTCAGAAAAAGAAATAGAACAAGCTATTAACCAATTTCCTAAGAAAAAATCTCCAAGACCAGATGGATTTACATGTGAATTCTACCACACATTCAAAGAACAATTAGCTCCAATGTTATATAAACTATTTGAAAAAAATAGTGAATAAAGGAGTTCTACCAAATTCCTTTTATGGCATAGACATGGTACTGATACCTAAACCAGGTAGATTGAAAACAGACAAAGAAAACTATAGACCAATCTCCCTAATGAATACTGATGCTAAAATCTTAAATAAGATATTAGCAAAAAGACTACAGAAAATCATCCCCAGGATAATACAACATGATCAAGTAGGATTTATACCAGGAATGCAGGGCTGGTTCAATATTAGGAAAACTATCAGTATAATTGGCCATAATTAATTACCAATTTAACCAAATTAACAACCAAATTAACAAAAATCATATGATCATCTCAATAAATGCAGAAAAAGCATTTGATAAAATCCAACATCCATTTCTATTAAAAACACTTGAGAGTATAGGAATAAATGGACTTTTCCTTAAAACATCAGTAGCATCTATTTAAAGCCATCATAGGTAATGGGAAAAGACTGCAACCATTCCCATTAAGATCAGGGGTGAAACAAGGTTGCCCATTGTATTAGAAATACTAGCTTTGACAATAAGAGTGGAGAAAGAGATTAAAGGAATTAGAGTAGGTAATGAGGAAACCAAATCATTACTCTTTGCTGATGATATGATGGTATACTTAGAGAACCTAAAGCTATTAGAAATAATCCACACCTTTAGCAAAGTTCCAGGATACAAAATAAACCCATATAAATCATTAGTACTCTTATATGTCACTAACAAAATCCAACAGTTAAGAGTTACAAAGAGAAATTCCATTTAAAGTAGCTACAGATAGTATATAATATTTAGGAATCTATCTGCCAAGGGAAAATCAGAAACTATATGAGCAAAATTACAAAACTACAAAAGTCTGATCTAACCAATTGAAAAAAAAATTAAATGCTCTTAGATAGGGCAAGCAAATATAATAAAGATGTCGATACTACCTAAACTAATCTATTTATTTAGCAATATACCAATGAGACTCCCGAAAAAACTATTTTAATGATTGAGAAAAAGTAACAACAAAGTTCATATGGAAAAACAAAAGGTTAAGAATTTCAAGGGAATTAATGCGAAAAAAAAAAAAATCAAATGAAGGTAGCCTAGCTGTACCAGATCCAAAATTATATTATAAAGCAGCGGTTACCAAAACCATTTGGTATTGGCTAAGAAATAGACTAGTTGATCAGTGGAATAGGTTAGGTCCAAAGGACAAAATAATCAAAAACTCTTAATAATTTAGTGTCTGAAAAAACCAAGGACCCCAGCCTTCGGGATAAGAATTCAAATGTTTGACAAAAATTGCTGGGAAAATTGGAAATTAGTATGGCAGAAACTAGGTATTGACCCACATTTAACATCGTACACCGAGGTCAGGTCAAAATGGGTTCATGACCTAGACATAAAGAATGAGATTATAAATAAATTAGAGGAACATAGGATAGTTTACCTCTCAGACCTGTGGAAGAGGAATGAATTTATGTCCAAAGAAGAACTAGAGATAATTGTTGATCACAAAGTAGAAAACTTTGATTATATCAAATTGAAAAGTTTTTGTACATACAAAACTAATGCAGATAAGATTAGAAGGGAAACAACAAACTGGGAAAACATTTTTACAGATAAAGGTTCCAATAAAGGCCTCATTTCCAAAATATATAGAGAATTGACTCTAATTTATAAGAAATCAAGCCAATCTCCAATTGATAAATGTTCAAAGGATATGACAGACAATTCTCAGATGAAGAAATTGAAACTATTTCTACTTATATGAAAAGATGCTCCAAGTCATTATTAATCAGAGAAATGCAAATTAAGACAACTCTGAGATACCACTATACACCTGTCAGATTGGCTAAAATGACAGGGAAAGATAATGCGAATGTTGGAGGGGATGTGGGAAAACAAACACTGATACATTGTTGGTGGAATTGTGAATACATCCAGCCATTCTGGAGAGCAATTTGGAATTATGCTCAAAAAGTTATTAAACTGTACATATCCTTTGACCCAGCAGTGTTACTACTGGGCTTATATCCCAAAGAAATCTTAAAGAAGGGAAAGGGACCTATGCATGCAAGAATGTTTGTGGCAGCCCTCCTTGTGGTGGCCAGAAACTGGAAACTACGTGGATGCCCATCAACTGGAGAATGGCTGAATAACTTGTAGCAAATGAATATTATGGAATATTATTGTTCTGTAAGAAATTACCAACAGGATGATTTCAGAAAAGCCTGGAGAGACTTACATGAACTAATGCTGAGTGAAATGAGCAGGACCAGGAGATCTTTGTATACTTCAACAACAATACTATATGATGATCAATTCTGATGGACATGGCCCTCTTCAACAATGAGATGAACCAAGTCAGTTTCAATAAAGCAGTAATGAACTGAACCAGCTACACCCAACGAAAGAACTCTGGGAGCTGACTGTGAACCACTACATAGAATTCCCAATCCTTCTAATTTTGTCCACCTGAATTTTTGATTTCCTTCACAAGCCAATTGTACACTATTTCAAAGTCCGATTCTTTTTGTACAGCAAAACAACTGTTTGGACATGCACACATATATTGTATTTAACTTATACTTTAACATATTTAACATGTATTGGTCAACCTGCCATTGGGGTAGGGGAAGGAGGGGAAAAATTAGAGCAAAAGGTTTGGCAATTGTCAATGTTGTAAAATTACCCATGCATATATCTGCTAAATAAAAACTATTAAAATATAAAAAATAATAAATGAATGAATGAATGAATAAATAAATAAATAAATAAATGAGACTGCAGGGAAAATTTGAAATTAATATGGCAGAAATTAGGCACTGACCCACACTTAACACCATACACCAAGCTCAGGTAAAAATGGGTTCATGAGAGCAGGACCAGGAGATCATTGTATACTTCAACAACAATACTATATGATGATCAATTCTGATGGATGTGGCCATTTTCAACAATGAGATGAACCAAATCAGTTCTAAGAGAGCAGTAATGAACTGAACCAGCTACACCCAGCAAAAGAACTCTGGGACATGACTATGAACCACTACATAGAATTCCCAATCCCTCTATTTTTGTCTACCTACATTTTTTACTTCCTTCACAGGCTAATTGTACACTATTTCAAAGTCCGATCCTTTTTGTACAGCAAAATAACTGTTTGGACATGTATACATATATTGTATTCAACTTATACTTTAACATATTTAACATGTATTGTTTAACCTGCCATCTGGGGGAAGTAGGGGGGAAGGAAGGGAGAAGTTGAAACAAAAGGTTTTGCAATTGTCAATGCTGGAAAATTATCTATTCACAAAATGTTTATAAAAGCGAAAAAATAAATAAATAAATGAATGAATAAATAAATAAATAAGTTTGACGGAAGGAAGGAAGGAAGGAAGGAAGGAAGGAAGGAAGGAAGGAAGGAAGGAAGGAAGGAAGGGAGGGAGGGAGGGAGGGAGGGAGGGAGGGAGGGAGGGAGGGAGGGAGGGAGGAAGGAAGGAAGGAAGGAAGGAAGGAAGGAAGGAAGGAAGGAAGGAAGGAAGGAAGGAAGGAAGGAAGGAAGGAAGGAAGGAAGGAAGGAAGGAAGGAAGGAAGGAAGGAAGGAAGGAAGGAAGGAAGAAAAAAGAAAACATTAGGGGAAGGAATGGTTTCAGAGAAATCTTGGAAGATTTTATGAACTGATGCAAAGTAAAGTGAACAGAACGACAGCAATCTCTATGATAATATAATAAACAACTTTAAAAAATGTTGGATCTGTGTTCAATGTTATGATTAACCAGATTCCAGAAGACTAATGATGAAACATGCTACCCACCTCCTACAGAAAAATGAAGGAGTAAGAATGCAGAATACTTTTTATGGAGATAGTCAAAGCAGAAATACACTTACTTGACTGTACAAACTTGTAACAAGCATTTTTTTGTTGGTCTCTTTTATAGGTGTGTGGAAGTTGGGATGGGAGAGAGAAGGTAAATTTTTTCTAACTGAAAAAATTAAAAATAGTTTTAAAAAAGAAGCAGAGTAAATGGACTGCTATTAAACATCAAAATCATCTGCCAATAACACTAAAGAACAAAACTCAAACTGTGGGCCACAACTTCAAAGTGGGGGTTATAAAGCTATGATTTATTATCAATAAATGTTTGATTTGTATGCCTAATTTGTACAATTATGTAACTGGGGGGGGGTCACATAAAAATTTTTTAGGCAAAAAGGAATCAGGAGTGGAAAAAGTTTAAGAAGCCCTATACAGCAGTAAAAAGCATTTTTACTTCAATGAACAGAAATAGTCACATAAATCAGAATTTTGCCTTAACATAAAATATTCAAATATTTTTATCACTTTTATCTCAGAAAAGAATATTTATCAATATTTATTAGCTTCCACTTAATTTTACCCCATATAATTAGTTAACAAGAATAAATAAGATGTTTTTGGGAAGTGTCTCATTTCAATCTTATAACAGTATTGTAGATTACCTTATTCTAAACTAAATTAATTAAACTAAAGCAAGGGCAGTGAACAGTGTATTAGCTCTGGAATCACAAAGACCAGAGTTCAAATTTAGCCTCACTTACTAGCTAGAAACTTTTGTGAGTTTCTTCATCTATAAAATGTGACTAATAATATCACCTACCTCCCAGAGTTATTGTTGAGCATAAAATGAGATAATATTTGTAATGTGATTTGCAAATCTTAAAAGTGCTATATAAATGTTAGAAATTATTATTATTAGTAGTAGTAGCCATAAAATCATAATGGTATATTAGCATCTAATCTGAAATAAATTACTAAAAACATAAACATTCAAGATTGGTAAAGTTATTATAACTTTTAGAATAATTAGTGATCTTTAATGATATTCATAATTGATGATAGATAAATCATCTCAACTATCAGTAAGTGTATAAAATACAAAATACAAATCATTAAGAGAAAAAATTTCCTTAAAATTATTTCCAGGATGTATAAAACTCAATTCAACAAAATTTAAATATCCATGTAAAGAACACTTAAGCTAGAACCTGAGGAAGACACAAAACTAAAATAAAACAGTATAGTCTCTGTAGCATAGAAAAAAGGAAATAGAAGTTACCTACTATAGCCAGTATCTAGCTTCTAAAGCAAAATAATAAATATGATTCTCTTGGTTGACTTTGTCAAGCATCCATGTCATATGAAACTGCTACTTTTTCAAGATAAGAGCATGTTAATAAAAAAACTTCCAACAAAATTATCAACTATACCTCATTCTGAAGTTCATCACCACTTTTAACAGAGGCAAGCATATCATACAAAGTACAGCAAAGATCTTCTATTCTTGGTGCTTCAGCAGTTCCCTTCAAAGTTTCATTGAAATACTTTTCAACTTCATACCATAAAAAAGAACTATTATTTTTTTCCACAGGCTTGAAATCTGAGGAATAATTCTCTTGGAAATGTTCTAAAGGATTATTTAGAAATTTCTCAAGGCTTATGTTTTTCTGAGCATCAGCTTCACCATTTATTGGTAATTCTTCAAAGTGATCTAAATCATGCATGTCAAATGAAAACACTATATTTTTTCCAAATAATACTCTGTCAACATTTTGTTCTTCTGTCCTTTGGACAAGTGCTGTAAGATGATCTTCAGTAAAATGGGATGCAATCCGACAAGTGGCATTACAAGCTGCAGTAGCAGATGATGATGGAAAGGGACCAAACATCTGGTTAAGAGCTTTTGTTTCATTATGACCAACACAATCTTTCAAGTGAAATGTCTTAAAAAGAAATGCAGCTCCACTTTCTATTGCTTCCTGGCCATTGTCTGTTCCAACTATTCAAATACAAAAGAAACAAGATAAATTCATCTCAAAGACAGAATAAGATTTTTTTTTTAAACAAATAACTTGCAAAGAAAAACCACAACAGTCATTAACAGATCAATGTATAGGAGATAAATGTATTCAACACAAATATCACCATCTAAAAATTAGAGAAACAAGATATAATATTATTTTCAATAGTTAATCTCTGTTCAATATAAAAACTATCTGAAAACAGTCCAATTTTCTTCTTTAGGGCAATTCTAGAACAATCAAATTAAAGAATCATTATTAAAATACAGTTAAATTGCAAAGAAAAACTAGAGAACATTATGAAAGGCAAAATGGACAACTTTGATTACATTAAATTAAAAAGGTTTTGCACAAAAAAATTATTGTTCTATAAAAAATGAACAAACTGATTTAAAATTTTTTATTTTTATAAAAACATAAATTCTGATATTTTAACCTTGTGTTGATTTGCCTTTGTGTTAAGAGAGTACCTTTTAATTTTTTAAACCCTAACCATTTTATTTGAAGTTGACTGTTTAAATTTGGATCCTTTCCATACAAGATGGAAAAAGAACATACACATACATACACACATCTACATGTATATTTTATACACCTAAAAACATATATATGAAAAAATAGCTGTAAAGACATAATGGCTCCATAAGAATTCTATCAACTCCTGTGTGCATTCTTATCTAGTTTATTCATCATTCATCTACTTAAAAGATATGAAATCTGTTTCTTCTAGATTAGTCCTTCTTTTGTCCTCCTGAATATAAAATAAGGCTAAATCTTAACTGGTTAGGACACTCACAGTCTATACTGGTAGGAAAAATGGACATTTTAGGTTTATTACACACTATATTGTCTAAATGAATCTTAACTAACATTGAAACTTAAACAGCAGTGAGGCAAAGAGGATCCAACTATCTTTTTCTTTTTTGTTTGCTTAACACAAACTTGCTTACATAGCATTAATGAATTCTATTCAGCTCAAGTAAATATAAAATCCTACCATTTCTTGAAATTTCAGAATAGAATAGCAAACCACTCAATTTTAAAATTACATTATAATTCAAATTATCAATTAAATCATATTATAATGTTTCAAAAAAAAGTACAAATAAGTACTTTAGCATGTCTTATTCCAATAACTGAATGATTAAAAAAAAAAAAAAAAAAGATATCTATAGTATTTAACAATCAAAGGGGAAATCAAAGGGGAAAAAAAATTTTCATTTAAAGCTTTTTAAGGCTTTCTATTTCATATTTTTAAAATTTGCTCTTGATCAATAGTCATTTTCTCAGATTTGAAAGTTGTGTGTAGTTTCAATTCACCAAGAATACTATGTATAACTTCATATTTTAATTAACAATAGACATATGCACAAAATACACACTTAAACATACATGCATGCAATAAGATAATTAAATTCAACCATCATGCTGCTTTAACTTTAATATGTTACTGTTAAATAAACCACAGGACAATGAAAAAGATGATTCAATAATTATCTTTGGAATTATCTTTGTTGAAAATGTTCCATGCAGAATTCAATTCAATTTTAAAAATTTTGCATAGTTAACTCATTTCTTGAAAAGCTTACCACAGAAATGTTTCCTTATTTCTTATTAGCTGAGGTCACCTTGCAGTTACATGCAAAAAAAATGCATGCATGTACACATATGCATGATCATAACTAAAAAAAACATACTAAAGAAATTGTTCAAAGAATGAGAAGAAAGCATCTTTAAGCACAAAGAATATCTCAGAACTAAACCAATTTAAATCAAATAAATAAGAGTTTCTCATCTTATAGAAAAATAAAATAAAGCACTAAGAAAGTAAATTGGCTAAGATGACGCAGGTTGGTAGTAGCAAGCCTCTTGACACTGAGAATGTATATATTATTTCGACTGTACAACAGCATCTGCAAAATCACAAGTTTCTAACTGAGAAGATAAAAATTACACAAGAATATTTTCTTTTACTTATTTCTAGAGACACTAGTTAGTGACTGGCAAAAGAAATAACTATTATTTTCAATTACTATCCTCCTAGTTTCTTAGGCTCTCAACTTTATGTTGTCCCCAACTCTCACTCAAATTCACTTTCACACTCAATCTATTGTCAAAATATTGTCATTTCTATCTTTATAACATTTCTTAAATAATTTTTTCCTTTCCATTCAAATACCTGGTATTCATATAGGCCTTTATCCCCTCTCACTTGGGATGACAGCAATAGTTTTTTACTTAGTCTCCCAGTTACAAATCTCTCTTTATGCTAATCTATCCCTTTTTTTTCCCCCTGAGGTTTTGGGGTTATATGACTTGCCCAGGGTCATACAGCTAGGAAGTGTTAAGTGTCTGAGGCCAGATCTGAACTCTGGTCCTCCTGACAGTCAGGGCTGGTGCTCTATCCACTGCATTACCTAGCTGCGCGTGCCACCTCCCCCTCCTAAATCTATCCTTTACTCACTTAGCAAAACAATTTTCAAGCATGGACTTGAACATGTCATTCCCCTAATTCAATAAACTACAGTAGTTCTTCATTACCTATAGAATCAAATATAAAATATGTCTTTTAAAAACCCTTTACAACCTGGCCCCTTCTCACCTTTCCAGTCTTCTCATATTTTAAGTTCCTTCTAAATACTCTACAATCTAGCAACAGGGCAGTGTCTTATTCTTGTTGTCCTATCCCTAGTTATCCAGCATGGATGGAATACTCCCCTTCCTCAACTCTTCCTCCTGGCTTCCTTGACTTTCTTCCTATTAACTCAAATCCCTCCTTCTGCACCTCCCTGACTGCCTTCCTCTAAGATTACCTTCTATTTACTCAGTATATATTGTATAATAATTTGCTTATTATTTTTTTCCATTACAATGAAAGCTCCTTAAGCACATTGACTGTTTTTGCTTTTCTTTGTATCTTCAGCACTTAATATGATGACTACATATACAAAACATTAATAAATGTATGTTGAGATAGCTAGATAGAACAATGGACAGAATGCTGGGAAAAAGTCAGAAAGGTCTGAATTCAAATTCTGTGACAGAAAATCACTCAAACTCTCTCAATCTAGATTTTCTCATCTGTAAAATGGAAATAATAGTAACACCTATACCTCACAGAGCTGTTGGGAAAATCAGTTTAAAACTTTAAGGGATTATATAAAACTTATCTATGTGATTTTACTGATATTGTTGTTAATCAATTGAAACAGGTAACTTTATTGTACTGTAAAACATATAGACATAGTTTTAAAAAATACTCTGTCTTATCCACATCCTATAAGTAATAATACTTTTAAAATATTTAAGTTATTTAAACATTTAACTTTACCAATCTGCTTTGCTGCTCGCAATATATCTTTTAAGTCTTCATTTACAATTTGTACTTCCTTCTTCTCCAGATTGTCATCCACAAATTTTACAATTTTATTCCATGTCAGTCCTAAATCTGAAATTTGTTTCTGAAGTTTGGATCGTTTCATCTAGGGGGAAAAAAAGCATAACTCAGAAAAAGTGTTTTCTTAAATCCAATACAAATTCTGCAAAGTGCATTATGTATCAAATCTACCCATCAAGCAATAAAATCACACAGAAGATGCCAGACCTAGCGTTTGAAGGGTTCAGGGTCTACAGATGATGAAACTAAGACCCAAGGATATTAAATAACTTATAGTGAGTCTCAGAGGTGGAATCTTAACCCAAGCCCTCTGTATTAATCATGTTATAATTTACTAGTCTCCAAATTAAGCTTTATTTAAGGCCAACTTTTTTTTGGCTTTTATGGCTGTGTTCTAATACCATAAGCTTAATGCAAAACTTATTCAGTTTCTTTTCATGTACCTAATTAATCCAGCCAAACTAGCCTTACTGTTGTTCTTCATCTGTGACATTCTCTCTCCTATCTCTAAACTTTTCCAACAGCTGCCCAAATACCAAGAATGAATTCCCTTCCCAACCCTACATCTTAGAATCCCTTTGTTGTTGTAGAATAGTTTCAATTGTGTTGGACTCTTAATGACTCCATTTAGGGTTTTCTTTCAAAGGTACTTGCGTGTTTTGCTATTTCTTTCTTCAGTTCATTTTAGAAATGAGACAACTGAGGCAAACAGAATTAAGTGACTTACCCAGGATCATGCAACTAGAAAGAGTCTGAGGCTAAATTTGATTGAATTCAGGAATGTGGATCGTCCTTATTCCAGGTCCAGCATTCTATGAACATGACACCCAGCTGCTCCTTAGAATCCTTAATTTCCTTCAAAGTTTGGCTTTAGTGACTCTCAAAAAATTAATTTGTACCTCTACTCCATATGTTTTGCATATATTTGTGTACACATATAACCCTTTATATAATATAAGTTCCTTGAGGGTAGAAACTGCTTAATTTTCAACTTTGTTATCATACAGTGACCAGCACATAATAGGAGCTTAATAAAAAATGCTTAGTGATTAAATGAGGTGATTTTTTTTTAATTTTTCAAAGACATAAAAGTAAATGCAGTGATGACAATACCACTAATAAATTGGCCTCAGTTTTTAAATGCCTTGCCTTAATTATATGGTCTAACAGTTTATTATCATTAGATCTTTTTTAAGAAATAAAGCCAAAGAAAGGAAATTTTAGTATAAATAATGATTATAGCTAATATTTCCAAGTACTTTAAAATTTGTAATGCACTTTATAAGCAGAATCTCATTCATCCTTCTAATAGCCTTGTATGGCAAATTCCATTATTAATCTTCACTTTACAGATGAATATGGACAAAGGAGCTTCAGTTAACTTGCAGAGGGTTATACTGCCAGGAAGTTCCTATTGTAGTGATTCAAATCCAAGTTTGATTTCAAGTCCAGAGCTTTACATACTTCATCAAGCTACTTCATACTGTATAATACTACAGGAAAATATATTATTATGGTCTTCTTTTATGTGTGAGCCAAATATGGAAGCACAATTTCAAGGATAATATAAAGTCCTATGCCAGGATAATATAAAGTCCTATGCCAGGTGTTAGGGATACACAAAAACAAAAGCAGAAAACATTTACTCTCTTCAAGAAAATTAAATTATAAAAGAAAAAAACAAGTATCCCAGAAAGAATGAGAGTATTAACAAAAAGGGAGATCAGCAAGGCTTTCTCAGGGATATAGCATCTCAAATTATTATCCTTAAAGGTACTTTGAGATTCTGAAATACTAAAATGAGCAAGATATATAGACTTAATTTGGAACATAATTACTTATATTCATCACCAAAAAAATCCTTTCTTGTATGATAGAATTTCAAAAATATTATATTTATCCAAATATAAGTGTAAAGAGATAATGAGTAAATAGTGTCTTCATGTTCCTTAAATAAAATAGAGTAAATGGGGCAGTTAGGTGGCGCAATGGATAGAGCACTAGCCAGGAGGATTTGAGTTCAAATCTTGTCTCAGTCACTTAACATTTCCTAGCTTTGTGATCCTGGGCAAGTAACTTTACCCCAATTGCCTCAGCAAAAAAAAAAAAAAAAAAAAAAAAAAATATTTGTAGACATAAATCTAAACTTAGATGCTGACAGATATTTTATATATATATAACTATAACTTGACACTCAGTCAACAAGCATTTACCAAGTGCTACTATAATGGCAGACACTATACTAAGTTCTGAGAATACAAAGAAAAAAAAACAATCCTGGTTCTCATGAGGAACACAGTGTAATGGAGAAGACAATATACTAACAACGTACACAAAGGAAAAAAATTGAGGTGGTCAAACAGTAATTTTAGTAGACCATAAGATTAAGATTGAACAAGAAAGGCTTCTTACAGAATATGGGACTTCAGCAGAGAATTGAAGGAAACCAAAAGTTAGGAGACAAATGAGAAGGAAGAGAATTCAGGGCATTGAGCAGAGTCAATTAAATTATATGAAGTTAGGAGATGGAATATTCCTAATTCCATCCAGAAGAAGCAAGAAGGTAACTACCACTGGATCAAATAGTATAGAATGAGAAATCTGTATCGAGCAAGAGTCATCCTCAATGGGAAAGGGACTGGAGAAATCTAAAAGAAAGGAATTCACATAATTCTACATGAATTTAATCAACTCCAGTGAGATTCTTTCTGCACGTTAGCTTGAAGAGTAAAACTGTCTAGATAAACTTGACACCTAAACAGACCAAGGAAAATCATTTCAATAAATTATCAGATTGATTACATTAAAGTTACACTTACATAATGGAGATTCTTCCACATTAGTTTTTTTTTCCTCCTGAAGTAGTCACTACATGTACAGATGTCTCCAATATTGTTTTGGGGTTGTTTTTTTTTTTTTTTTTTTTTTTGCTGAAGCAATTGGGTTAAGTGGCTTGCCCAGGGTCACAAAGCTAGGAAATGCTAGGTGTCTGAGTCCAGATTTGAAGTCAGGTCCTCCTGACTTCAGGCCTGGTACTCTACCTACTGCACCACCTGGATGCCCCTCCAATACTGTTTTGTAAAATAAAACTATAACTCAAGGCACCTAACACTTTTAAGTTGGCCTATGTAGTTCTCCTCTGGTATTTTTTAAGTTTACCTTAATAACATACTACCAAACAATTAAACTACCAAAGAATTACTTTAGTAAGTAGAAAAAATAACAGTCAAAAGGTCAACAATATCAAAGGAATCAATTAAATATTGTATAAAATATGTAAAATATTATGTAAATATTAGTATGTAAATATGTAAAGAGGACTGTGGGAATATGGTGGAGTGGGACAGAAAATTCCAAGTGCTCCACAATTTCCTCCACAAACAAAACAAATTTGTACCTCAGGTCTACCATAGAGCAGTGAAAAGAAATGAGACTGGGGCAGAACAGATGTCCTCCTAGAACAATCTGAGAAGTCCCAAAGAAAGACTCCAGAAAGGAGGATTAACCTTTAGGAAGTGTAAACATCTCCAGGATACTGTGGAAACAGCAAGTGGGAAGCCTTAGGTATAGCTGGGTTTAGAAGTAACCTCAGTCTCAACCACAGGAATTTCTATCTCCCAGACAATAGACAATATGAGGGAATCAGAGGCTGAGTCCTGAAAGACTGCTCTCTTGATAAGGAATGTCTGAGAATCACTGAATGAATTCAGAAACAGTGGGACAGGGTAGCTGCTGACTGCTGTCACTTATAGGAGGGTAGTGTTCTAGGTTTTGGGTTCCAGGCTAGAAGGGAGAACTGAAGTGAAGCCGGAGGTACCTACACACACACACACTCTAGGACTAGAGGTGACTACACTATTTAAATTCTTATTTAAAAAAAAAAAAAAAAAAAGCCAGCAAAAAAAAAGAGAAAGAACACATCCATAGGAAGTTACTATGGGAATAGGCAATACTAGAGTATATCTTCTGAGGAGGATATTGAAGTAGGTGAAATGGGATATGTAAATTAATAGGAAAGGGATAAGGAGAGGTGGGGGAGTGGAGGGAAAAGATAATGAGGGATTCAGACTGACAGCAAAGAACTTAAATAATGGCAAGGAAAGATAACAGGTAGCAGTAAAGTGGAAGAATTAACAGGGACAGGAAATTAGAAATATACACAAACATAATAACAATGATCAGGAGAGGAATTTACTGGGGAAAAAATAGGGATAGTAATCATTGATCTCAAAGTCAAACTTAAAAATGAGTCAGAGATAAACAATTATGAAAACATATTATTATATATGATTCCTTGAAAGGAAAATTTTTTGTTGAATATTTTGAATCCTCCCTGATGTTTTACTGGGCACATGACATTTTGTGCTGTTGTTTTCTTCTTTTGTGTTTCTTTTTCTATTTTATTTTTTCCCTTACTTTGCATTTGTTTTAAATAAATATAAAAAAAAAACATTTTTTAAAAAAGATAAAATATGTAAAGGAAAAGGTAAAGCAGTTACAGATTTCAAATTATAACACAAGGTGGTAACTATCAAAACAGTTTGATACTATGTAATGGATTGATTTTGATTCATGTGACAGAATAGAAACAATAATTAGAAGCAAAAGAGCACAGTAACCTAGTGCTTGATATGGTCAAAGATAATAGCTATTAAATAAAGAGCTCATTATCTGACAAAACCTGCCAGGAAAACTGAAAACTAACAAGGCAAAAATCAGGTATGAAACCACATTTCAGACTATACCAAGATTAACTCAAAATTGATGCAAGACACAGAAATATATGATTATATCAATAAGCAAATTAGGAAAATACAAAGAAAATTACCTATCAGATCTATGGAGAGAAGAAAAGTTCATGACCAATATGAAAAAGAGAGGATCATAGTTGGATGAATAATTTTGTTTACACTAAATTTAAAAGATTTTGCACAAAGTAATGTGATCAAAATGAGAAAGAAACTGGAACAAAAAATTGTATAGCAAGTTTCTCTGATAAAAGTCTCATTTCTCAATATATATGGAGAATGGAGACAAATTTACAATAATTCCCCAATTGATAAATGGTTAAAGAATTTAAAAAGACAGTTTTCTGAAGAAATCAAAGTTCTCAACAGTCATATAAAAAAAATTCTAAATTGCTAATAGAGAAAACTGATTTAATACTTCACATCCTTCAAGCTAACAAGAGAGAAAATGATAAATGCCAAAGGAGATTAAAAAAAAACCACAGACACATTAATACACTATGGAGGAATTATGAACTAATCCACCATTCTGGAGAAAAATTTAGAATTATGTGAAAGGGCTCAAGATTTTTTTTTTTTTTTAAGTAAAGGATCAATATAGATAAAAATATTCATAGCATCTCTTTTTGTGGTGATAAAAAAAATGGAAATTGTGTGGATGCCTATAAATTAGGAAATGGCTGAACAAGATATGGTGTATGATTGTAATAATACTATTCTGTTGTAAGAAATGATGAAGTGATGGTTTCAGAGAAACCTGGGAATATATGAACTGATGTGAAGTGAACAAAACTAGGAGAAAAATGTACACAGTAATAGCAATATTGAAATAATGATTAACTGTGAAAAAGTTTGCAACTCTGATCAATGCTATAATTCATAATAATCTTAAATGATTCAAAATGAAAAATGCTCTCCACTTCCTGATAATGAATTGATGGACTCAGTCCAGACTGAAGAATATTTTTTCATTTTCTTTTTTTGTCATTTTCCCCCCTGTATCATAGAATGTGGAAATACGGTTAGTTTTGTATGGCTTAATATGTTTACATATGAACATTGTTATTTCTTGCCTTCTCAGTGGATGGGTGAAAGTTTGAAGGGAGGTAAAGAATTTAGAACTGAAAATTAGGAGGGATATGAGGGGGCGGGAGGAAGAACATGAGGAAAACAAGCATAGAATTAGCTATCCCATCCAAAAAATAGAAAACCAGTTGTTACTACCATGGTATAGATCCACTGTTAATGTGAATATAATATGTGAGGAATCTGTATACAAATTCAAGGCACCTAAATGTTACAATAGATAGAGCAGTAGGATTGGAATGAGAAAGACTCATCTTCATGGGTTCTAATCAGGCCTCTTCTTGGCTATATTATCCTAGGCAAGACACTTAACCTTATTTGCCTCAGTTCCTCATTTATAAAATGAGCTGGAGAAGGAAATGACAATCTACTCTAGTGTCTTTGTCAAGAAAATTCCAAATGGGGTCATGAAGAGTCAGACATAACTTAAAATACCTGAACAACAACACAAACTCAAAAATAAAATTGCACTACAATGTGCATTTTTATTTTCGAGTTTGCGTTGTCAATCAAGCATTTTAAATCATGTTCTACTTCAATCAGACTAGGTATAGTGATGATCTAAATGAAGAACTATCTTAAGTAACATTAACCTTGGATCCATTTGGCTAACAAATTACCTTACAGATGATCTTATTAGAAAAAATCTTTACATGAGTGTTCTTTGAAATCTAAGACAACAATCCAATCTTAAAGAAATGAGATTAAGTGTATATTTGAATCTATGTGGATATCTGAGTGTTTTATAGCACCTTTCACATAAAAACTGTTACCATTAAGTCAGCTGATTCTTCATTATAATCATCTTGTTTGGTGACATTTGAAAAGGAGCGCAATGCTCCTGTAAGACGAGGTAAGTCCATATTATTCACTTAGTGATCCATAGAAGAAGAAATGAAATCTTATTTCAATTTCTAAAACCTGAAACAGACAAAAAAAATTATTTGATTGTTTTTTCTTTAGCAAGTCAAATTCATCTCTACAAGAAAAACAATTGTTGAAATAATAATTATTACAAATTCTAAATGACTCACCTTCCATCTTTACAACACAAAGTTATTTAAATATGTGTTGTTTACATATTTCACATGTTATAATAAAATTATTAGTAAAAATGACTGTGGCAAATTCTCAATATTCCTTAAGGATCTGTACTAGAATTCCCTCAGAATAAGGAAATGTTAGAACACTACTGCAGTAAAGTGGGGAGAAGAGGGTGCTAAATTAAACAAAAGGCTTGCAATCACGCAAGGCTAACTATCTTTCCTCCTTACCTTTACAACTACATCTCTTTTAAATGGTTCTACATCAAAGGACGCAAGTTAGTGAATAATGAAAACTGTATGTTGTATTAGGCAAAAAAGAGATTCTTTTGTACTTTTAGATGCACTGACATCTTTCTAAATAATATAGTATCTCTAGAGCTCCTAATGGTACATCTACAGCAATTCTAGGTAACCTTGTGGGATTTAAGAACATGCAGATATTATAGATCGTGCTTTCCCACCAGGAAAACTTTAGCATTTTACTTTTTCAAAAGTAATGTTTCTTATTTTCTGAAAACCACAAAAAAATGATTGCTTATACACTAGTAATAAAAATAAAGCATTCAAAATAGTTTGAAACATTTTTCATTCATTTTCCTGTGATCAGTTGAAAATACTGAGATTCTTAAACTGAGTTTACCTAGAAAGATGTTATTCTGATGTAAAATAACTCATCTATATCATACTATACTCTCCACCATAACCTCTCACATTTTATATTTTTTTAATCCACAGTCTATAATCACAAGGCCTCCTGACAATAAAAATTGAATAGTTTTTACTTTCTCTCTGAAGTTTTATTAATAGAACTAGTCGATTTATATGAATCAATTATCTTATGGAAGTTCAAAGAGACAATTTGTTCAATATATTATTCAACAATTTAGATGCCAAACAGAACAGAAGATAAATAAATTTCCATTATTAAATATCTCTTTGTAATCTACCAACAATTCAAGTGTCAAAGCTTTTCTCAAGGATGTTTTGCATAAAGTAATATTTTATTTGGATTCACTTACTATGCAACTAAAATACCATTATTTTATACTTTTGAAAAAGGGCATATAGTTTCTCAAGGATTTTTCCTTCTCTGGCAAATGTCTCAAAAGTTTTAAAAAACATAAATAAGATCTCTTAGTTTTTACAACATATACTGTCTTATTTCTAATCACATATCTAATCAATTATTAAGCCAAAGCAATCCTGGCACTGTATAATCTAACTTGTTTACCTAAAAGATTAACATAGTATAGATATTTTGACTGAAATGTGGAATATTAGACTACCTTGATTTCAGCATTTTTAAATAATGAAGATATTACCAGTCATGTTTCCTATATTATAAAACTTCTAAGAAGTACTTATTTCTTTGACTCAAAAAAAATATAGGAAAAGAAGAGTATTTCCTACAGATCAGGGAATCTGTAGGTAAATTGCGCTAATTGTAAAATTAAGTTCATTTCAATAACTCTGCAAAGAAACCAAATAAAAAATGAACCAGTAAAACCACAATAAGTAAAAATAGTACCTATTATACAATTATAAGAAATCCAAATGGAAAAAACTGAAATAGAGATAATTGACAAATTATACTAAAAAAAATAATGAAATAAAGATCTTAATTTCAAACAAATCCAATTAAAAAATTAATCTGAACTAGTTGCAAAAGAACTAACTACCCTGGTCCAGATGAATTTACAAATGAACTCTATCAAACTTTTTAAGAACAACATTACACATGACAGGGAAAAAAATAAATAAATTATATATATATATATATATATATATATATATATATATATATATATATATATATATATATATATATATATATATATATATATATCATACTATTTTCATGAAACAAATAGTTGTAATGATTAAATCAGGGAAAGCTAACTTGAAGAAAAACAACTATATTCCAATATCACTAATTGATACTATTGATTCAAAGTCTTAAAACATAAACTTAACAAATAAAACACAAAGCAACATAATCCAAAAAAATTTTTCATCCTGACATATATGATTTAGACAAAATATACAAGACAACTAATAACATTAAAAAACATAAGCAGCAAGTCTCTAACAAAATATCAACCTCCTTTATTAAAAAAAAAAGTTCTACAAAGCACAAGCATAGAAAAGATATTCAGAATGATTAGAAAAACAAAAACAAAAACAAAAACAAAAACAAAAAAAGCAAAACCATAAAACCAAAAGCTAACACTGTATGTAATGGGGAAACAATAGAAGCTTTCTGTGTAAGTATAGTTTATGTGAAATTGTCTGAAATTTTAGAAGTGGCAATCAGGAAAAGAATGGAGAAAACTATTTCCATTTAAATATGACATACATAATGGTTATATTCAAAATCCCAGAAATTCAGGTAAGAAACTAATTAAGACAAAATAGTTTCCATAAATTATCTGGATAGAATTGAACCTACAAAAATTAACAATGTATCTATAATAAGTCTGTCCTTCCTTTTTTTCTTCCATTCTTCATTAGATAGCAATAAAATCCAAAAGGAAATAATAGAAAGGGAAGTTCCATTCAAAGCAAATCACAGAAAATATCTTGAAGTCAATATACCAACCTACAACCAAGATTTATATTGTTACATTACAAAATACTTCCAAGCAATAGCCTTTAAAAAATTGCAATAAAAATATCAAAGCTATTTAATGTAATTGCAAATTTATTATTAACAATGATCAAGTGGCTAGTAAGGGTCAGCTCCCAAAGCAAAGGTGATGAAAATTCAAAATTATCAGATGGTTTATATGAAATTAATAGTATTCCCAGGCAAGTTCATAAAGGAAAGGCATAGTCAACAAAACCAATGATCAACATTGTTATATAGACTTTGCAGAAAAGACCAGAAACAAGCATTCAAATTATCAATTTCAAGTATTCAAACGACTTCTGTCAATTTCTACTTGTATCAATTCAACACATTTTACAAATGGTAATCTCCTAATTCTCTTACTTTCTTCAAAAAAGAGGCAAATTAGAACTAATTAAATTTCATTCTGCTAAACCACAAACTTGATAAACCCTAACACACACACACACACACACACACACACACACACACACACAACCTTACAGTCTCATCTAATTTCTGAAAGAAATTTAATAGAGTAGAAGGTCATATATTAATGAGAGATACCTCTACTTTTATACAATATAAGGAACATTTAAAAAGGTTCCATACAATATTATCGAAATAAGTAAAAATAAATAATATGAATTGCATCTTATCCAAATACAATTTGGATTATATCTTTTTTTCCCTCAAGTTATCTTTTCCAAGGGGGAAGCTAGGTGGCAGAGTGGATAGAGCACTAGCCCTGAATTCAGGAGGACCTGAGTTCAAATTTGATCTCAGACACTTAACACTTTCTGTGTGACCCTGGGCAAGTCACTTAACCCCAGCCTCAGGGGGGGGGTGGGGGGGAGGAAGTTATCTTTTCCTAGAATGTAGCTTTCTAATTAGAAAAAAATCAGTATTCTAATCTGAAAGAAGTTTTACTAAATTCCTTAGCTTAGCAAAAGGTATCACCAGGATTGAAGTGAATATGTTCAAAGTTTGTATTTGTATACAATTAATGCAAAGGCTATTACAGATAACCCTTAAAAAAGTTTTTTAAAAGGAGTTTTATAAAATTCATTTAAATATAGCTTTTAAATAACTAAGGAGAGTGTAGGGAAATGCTTACACTTTAGGACTTAAACTAGGCCCCCAATAAACATCCCAAAAAAGCTCTAAAAAACGAGACAAAAGGAACAGTGATAAAGAAAACCAAAAAAGAATCACTTATAAACTCCTCAATCCAACCAAGGAATATAAAAAATGACTGTCAGAACATTGCAGAAGTCCTTAATGGAGATAAACCAAGAAAGGTGGAAGACAGTCCAAGGCAGCCCAATCCCACAGAAGGAAACGGACTGAGAAGCACACAGCACAAGGAAGCTTAGAGCCTTACACAGGGAAGCTATGAAGCCCTGTGTACAGAAAGACAGGTTCAAAACAGCATCAATGTAGCCCATTCCTAATCCAAAATCTAGGCAACATGAGACTGAAATAACAAAAGAACACAGATAATTCCTGTAGAAGCTGAGGTCTTAGTAACCATACTCAGAAATAAATAGGGTCTGCCTATATTAGCCAAGAGTAAAAAAGTTTGACACAAATATAGAAGCTCCCGTATAATTCTGAAACTGGTAGTAAAGAGAAAAAAATACCTTATACTGAATGAAAAAAAAAAAAAAAGAAAAAAAGAAAAGAAAAAACCTAAATAGAAAATGCAGAAGGAGAGGAAATCCAGAGTAGGACCTGGGGGGAGGAGAGAGGGGGAGATGAAATATATAAAATAAGATCATTAGAGAGAAAAGAATGACAAAGAGAATTTTTAAAACTCATTCAAGAATTAAAAGTCCTGAAAGCAAAAATAAGCCAAAAACAAGAAAAAACTTAATGAAACAACAAAAAAATTAAAAGGGGAAAAAAAAAAAGAAAACTCAAAACAGAACAAGGAGAGACAATCTAAGAATTACTGAACTTCTTGAAAATCATATCTAGGATCAAGAGTCTTTGGAATAGTAATGCTTCCAGCACAATGAGCACAGTCATCATTCTAGGACAATATCCTTGTGGAGCTAAAGCCTGGTAACTGTTCTTGCAGATGTTACAGCTACATCTACTAAAGACCCAGGAGGGAAAGTTCTTGGTACCCAAATCCTTGGCACTGTTAAATGGTTCAACATCAGAAACTAATGATTAGTAAAAATTACATTTAGTAAAAATAACATTAAAGAGGTATTATCCACTGTTTTGCTGTTATACCCTAAGGAATATAGGACCTTTTTATCTAAAATGTGGTTGTTATAATTCCTAAATTATTATTTTGTTGTAATTATGAGAGCTCCTTGAGAATAGGGATTATCTTACTTTACTATTCATATCCTCAGTATTTGTCAAAGTGCTTTACACACATTAAGTTTTAAGAGATGCTTCATTCACTTATTCATTCATTCATGACAAAAAAAGTTTTGATACCATATTTCAAGAAATCAAAAATAAAAACCATACAGATCTCTTAAAAAACAGAAGCCAAAAATATCAAAATTAAATACCAATTAGGATGAAACTATCATTTTAAAAAGTGAACTATATCAGAACTGAAGTGGAAAATAATTGGGCATAAAAATTTCCAAAAGTGTATCTTGTTTTCCCCCAATAAGATTATTATGTAACTTATATTACTTTACCAGCACTTTAATGAAGAGTGAGGGGTGGGGATGATGTTCAAGTTAGGCTAAAAATTTTGCTTTCTTTGCAATCACAAAAATAAAATCTAGAAGTTGGAAAGGGGCCACAAAGTTCTCTGGATTAACTCATGACCTAATGCATAAATGTTTAAAAAAAAAAAAAAAAAAAGGCTCTAACTGGTCATTTTAAAAATAATGGTCTGTAACTTCAAATGTTTTAAATTCTTTTACTCAATTTTCTACCAAGAATAGCTCTTCATTTTAACACTAGACATTTTTTATTTTTCTAAGATTTTATTGATGCTTTCTTTTTGTCGGGGGGGGGGGGGGGAGAGTTAATATTACTTTCATGTCCTAATAGCTAACTTTTTCAAATCTTAACCAAAGTGTCACTTCCCCACATGAGATTTTTCCTGATCCCATCCAGCTGCTAGTTCCTCCTCTTTTCCCCAAAATTTTACACTGCTGTGTCCCTGATATTTTTCTTCAACATAATGAAGATCCTTGATGCAGGGACTATTTTCATTTTTATCTTTGTATCCCTACTGACCAACAATACCTGGGCCATGACAGGCATTTGATGATTGATGCTGGCTCTTTCAGATTAGATTAGGTTACCGCATATTTATGCTGAACAGAGCAATTTGTATTTGTTCCTAGAAATAAAAGGGAGTCTATGGAGCTTAGTTAGCAAAGGAGCTCCATAGTAAGAGAAGACATTTAGAAATATCACTGGGTAGTTATATGGAAGACAATTTGGAGAAAAGTGACTTTATGTAAAGAGCCCAATTAATAGGCTCTTGAAATAGTCAAGGCAAGAGCTAATGAATTCAAATGCTGAACCTACAAGTGGAGGAAAGATTGGCATGATGATGTGAAGACAGAAATGATAAAATTTGGCAAGTGAATGAACTGTGGGGTGAGGGTTAATGTGAAGTCCAGAATTACTCCTTGCAAATCTGGGTGGCTGGTAGTATGATAGTACTCTCAAATGAAATGGAAAAGTTAGAATACAGGGAAGATTTATTCAGAAAAATAATGAGTTCTATATTTTGAACATATGGAGTTTGAGATTCCTAAAGGACATTCCCATTCAAAATGTCTAACAGGCAATTGGTTATATGGAACTTGAAGTGAGAAGAGAGACTAGTTGGATAAAAAAATCTAGGTATCATCTGCTTTATAACTGAATCCATGGAAGCTGATGGGGTCACCAAAAATGAAAGTATAAAGAGGAACTTCCAGGACACGGTTGTGAGATACAATCACAATTACAGGGAAAGATATAGATGAAGGTCCAGCAAAAATGATAAAAAGGAATAATCTGACAAGTAGATGGAGAAACAGGATAGAGGAGGGTTATGAAAAATGTTTCCACAGAGAAAAAATATCCAGAATGAGATCATCCTCTAAGTTTCATACCTAACCCTTTCACTGTATTTTTGATCATGTCTGCCCCTGTCCCCATCCTCTCTAGGATCTTATTTATGAATCCTTTTTCTAATTACCAAATTTTCCCAATCTTCTGTTTACAAATCTCATTTCTCTCCCGAACTTCTACCTCTCATGCAAGTATTCTCTTTCATCCCCTTTACTACCACATTTCTAGAAGCTTATAAACTCATTGACTCACTAACCAACAAGCCTCAAAATCCTAGTAGTCTGATATATTCACACTACTGAAATTGTTCTCTCCCATATCATCTTAATTATAAAATACAGTGCCTTTTTTTCCGGTTTTTTACTTCATTAACTTTTCTATCACATCAGATATTTCTAGTTATCCTTTCCAAACTTTTGATAATTCTTCCCTTGGCTTTTCGGATATTCCTCTCTCTGTCTAACTACTCCATTATCTGCTGCCTTATTTCAGTCTTCCCACCTATATAGGGAAGTTCTCCAAGTTCTGTCTTTAATCCTCTATAACTATATACTCTTCTCTAAGAGTCTCATTCACTCCCAAGTCTTCAATTATCACTCTAGATCAAGAATTCCTAAATCTACATATCTAACCCTGATTTCTCTCTCAATATCCAATTCATTTCCAACTGCTAACTAAGTACAAGTGCTTACTAAGGCCTAATGTCCTGTCAGTATCTCAAATTCAATTACCTTCTCTCTACATGCCTTAATGACATAGATTTACAGAAGAACTAAGTCCCCAAAAGGGTAAATAATTTGCTAGAGCTAGGACATGTTTTTATTCCCAATCAATTATTTCTTCCACTAATATGATGTTCAATTTTTCCTATTTCTCTATGTCTACATTTCTGAATCACTCCTCCTTTCTTCCCTTCCCATTCTCTTTTCACCTACACATCCAAAACAATTCCAATTACAGGGCCAATGTCTGCCTCACTCATCTTTTCTTAGTTCACATTATTATCATTACTTTAGTTGAGTCCTATCACTTTTATCTATACTATTTATTGGAATGATCTCCTTGCTTCTAATCTCTCTGCTCTCTAATTCATCCTGCAGGCAACAGCCAAAATACTTGTCCCAACACACAGGACTGACCACATGACTCCTTTAACTAAAATAAGTAAATGAATGAATGAATAAAACCATCTTTATTTGTACTCTACTTTTATGGGACGATATATAGCATATATAAAAGAAACTTCCTACTCTGAAATTTAAGATCAATTATAATCTGCCTCTAATTTGCCTACTTTGCTTTATTTCACTCACTTCTTAACATATACCCATATGACTACCATTATACCTTTTCCTCTAAATGACATAGATGTAAAAGGTCGTATCATAAACAAATCAGAGAAGCAGACTGACAAAGGAAGAATTCATGACCAAAAAAGGGATAAATAAGATACCAGATTATAAAATGAACAATTTTGATTATATAAAATTGAAATGTCTTTCTTTTATAACAAAACCAATACAGCTAAGCTTTAGAAGGAGGAAAACAATTAAATGGGGAAAAAAATCATCTTTATAGCAAGACCTCATTTCTACAATACATTAGAAATTGAGTCAAATTTATTTATAAGAGCCATACAAATGATAAGCTGTCAAGATAAGAATAGGAAAAGGAAAGGAAAATAATTATCTATAACCACATAAAAATGTTGAAATCATTAAAATTAGACAATATTAGAAAACAAAATTGAAGCAATTCTGAGGTTGCAACTCATACCTTCCAGATTGACAAAATTGATTTTTTTTTTTAAAGGAAATGACAAAAGTTAGAGGATCTATGGAAATATAGGCACATTAATGCACTATTGGTGAAAATAAATTGATCTAATCATTATGGAAAACAATTTAGAATTGTGTCCAAAAAAGGTGCTAAACTGTACATATGTACCAACATTGACTCTCTGAAAGGAACTAAATAGCACAGTGGATTATAGCACTAGACTTGGAGTCAAGAAGACATGAGTTCAAATCCTGTCTCTCTAATACTTATTAACTATTTAACGACAGGTAACTTACTAAACTTTTTGTGCCTCAGTTTTCCCACCAGTAAAATAGGTATTATAATAATAATAGCATCCATCTCACTGGGTCATTGTGAGAATTAAATGAGATAACACACATAAAGCATTTGGCAATTCTTAAAGCACTAAATACTTGCTAAATTATTATCATTACTCAGAGATAACACTATGAAACCAATATTCCAAGACCAAAGAAAAAGCAAAAGATCCCACACAAAATAAATTATACAAACTTCACTGTGTTAGAAAAGAAATAGAAACTAAAGGGATACCTATCAATTGGCAAATGGCTGAACAAGTGATTATATATGAATTTAATGGAGGGAGGGAGGGAGGAAGGGAAGAAGGGAGAGAGGGAGGGAGGAAGGGAGGGAGGGAGGGAGGAAGACAGGGAGGGAGGGAGACAAGGAGGGAGGGAGGGAGGGAGGAAGGAAGGAAGGAAGACAAGGAGGGAGGGAGGGAGGGAGGGAGGGAGGGAGGGAGGGAGGGAGGGAGGGAGGGAGGGAGGGAGGGAGGGAAGGAAGGAAGGAAGGAAGGAAGGAAGGAAGGAAGGAAGGAAGGAAGGAAGGAAGGAAGGAAGGAAGGAAGGAAGGAAGGAAGGAAGGAAGGAAGGAAGGAAGGAAGGAAGGAAGGAAGGAAGGAAGGAAGGAAGGAAGGAAGGAAGGAAGGAAGGAAGGAAGGAAGGAAGGAAGGAAGGAAGGAAGGAAGGAAGGAAGGAAGGACCTTGTTCTGGTTCCCCTGATTACCTAGTTAGCCTTCTAGTTAGCAACAGATAAGTTCATAAGTAGCCAGTATAAAGTAACAATAGCAGGAATTGTAAAGGGGAATCCCATTGATAAAAAGATCATAACAGTCACCACCAAATTGTCTCCAATCATCTAAAAGTCACATGGTCAGTAAGCCTCAGATACCTTCTACACACCCATAGTAAGAGTGGTAGATCACCAAATGTTGATAACTTTTTGAGTTGATGTGGTTCTATTAATGAACTAAACACAAAGTAACATTGATAAGTCTATCCCCCATCAAAACCTCACAAAAATGAGACCCTAAACTCCTGCCCCTCAAGCACACTTCTATTTCCTAAAAATCCATGCTGCTCTAGTGTTCCCAATTCTACTCCATGATTATGTAAAGGACTATCTCATGCCACTTTCCCATTCTTTTCCCCACACTGCCTGCCTTACTCTACTATCCCATCAATGTCCCCACGGAAGTTGGCTTTTCTATCTCAATGCTGTTTTGTTCCTGTACTTTCTGTGCCATTTGCCCTTGTGTGTAAAGTGTGTCTGAAGAATTATTCCCCAACAAGGGTGCAAGAAACTAGGCATGAATGCTCAAATTTGACCAAAGACATCTTCTTCTGATCCACTCTTAATAATGCCCATAAATAAGCAATTAAGGTTGATTCCTGGGGAAACTTGGATAAACTGATTCACAGAGAAGAGAGCATAACCAATAAAACAATTTACATTATAACAGCATTGTAAAAATGAACAACTTAGAAACTCTAAGGCATAAGTCAACTATGATTTCAGAAGATCAATAATGAAAAATACTACCTGCTTCCTGACATGTGATTGACTAAATATATAGAATAAAACACATTTTTGGTTATGTTTTGCTTGACTATGCATATATGTCAAAAGTGTTCCCCTCCTTGGTAGCAAATTAGGAGTTGGGGGGCTTAGAAAGTAGTAAAGAGAGAAAATAAATGCTTATTTTTATTGAATTTGTTTTTCATTTTTATTTGATGTAAGAGATGGTTTTTTTGGAAGAGAATAAAGGAAATACTAGTAAATATAAGTAATGTGTAAACAAAAGATATGAATAAGAATTTATTTTTAAAACTATTCTGTTCAACTGTGACAGAGCTAAATGTTCAGATAAATTTAATCATATAAACTTTGGAATGTCAGAATCTACATGGTAAAAACAGCTTGGTAGATTTAGAAAGACTAGATTTGGAGTCAGAGATTTGGGTTCAAATCCTTTCCAGCTCTGTATTACCGTATCCAAGTCACTCATTTTGGTTCACAATTTCCTCAACTGTAATATGGTCGAATTGCATTAGATGACCAAACCTAAGTCTATAAGCCTAGGATCCTATGTTATTTCATTTAACAAATATCAGCAAAGCTATCCCAAAAGCAAAGAACTTGACTTTTTTTTTTCATGTGCTCATAATTCAAAAATGGATGCCTTTATTAAAATTAGAGCTTCATGTATACATCCTGTTGATCTTAAAAAACAACTTAAAATATACTATCAGCTTGTATAGTATAAACATATGACTATCTTGGCAGTACCAATGCATATAGTTCCCTCTCTACCTATAGCAAATACTATTAGGAACACATATCAAGGAGATCAAACAATACATCTCATAATTGTTTCTGCTCTATTTATTAGAAATTCTCATAAATTTAACTATTGAACTATTTAAAATAGTTCAGCAATGTCAGTCATCTTTCTTTAAAATTCAAATATTTTCTTAAATAGCTAACACATCTCTGTCATTATGCAATCAATGAGCATTTTATTAAGTGACTGCAATATGCCATGCAATTTTTTCTTAACATTCCCAACTAATTGACATTCATTTTATGTTAAGTTCATGAACAAGATATGTTACTTTCAATAAGCAAATAAGAACTGAAACTAAGTGGAAAGGGCTTATGAACACAAAAAATTAATTTCCAAGATAAGAAGCAATTCCATAATGAGTAAAGCCTCAAAGACACTACCTGATGGCAATCCCTGCAGTAATCACTTTAAATGCAACGGGGAAATGATGCTACATACAGCAAACAATTTAATCAACTTGAAATTTCCTATCTAACTAAAAGCGAAGAACTATTATACTTGTTTGTGTAAAGTTCTGATCGTCTCTCAGTTGTAATCCTTCTCTGGGAGGAGGTTTCTTTTCTCTGTGAATCTTTTTCTCTGTCCTCTTCACTTGCGAACCCACCGGTATGTCTTCTCCTTGATCCAATCCAGAACTGACTTTCTAGACTCTAACTTCTTCTTTATCCTCCCAGAGAATGGGCGTGGAATGACTCAAGGGCTTGTGGGAGAAATACTTCAACCAATGAACTTACTCCTCTTAAACATGTGAGCTCCTCCCCAGGAGTTCAATTCTCCTTAAAGGCTGGAACTAGAGAATTGTTAAGTACCAACTTAGCACTTAGTAAGAACCTAATATCTCATTATCTCATTAGCACTTAGTAAGAACCTAACATTTTTGGTCCTGCATACTTCAGTGTATCTTCCATTCCTTACCAAAATGATTTCCTCAATTATAACTATGTAATCCTGCACTCAATAAACCCCAGTGGCTCCCCATTACTGCCAGGATCAAATATCAACTTCTCTATTTGTTTAGTAAAGCTCTTTACAATGTGGCCTATTCCTTCTTTTCTCCCCACCATTCTTTCATATACTCTACAATCCAGCTATCTTGGTCTACTTACTCTTATTCTCAACTCAAATCAATATATTATCACCTGGGATTCATGTATTGTCTTTTTCTAGTTTTCTTCAAAATTTGGCTGAAATTCCACATTATACAGGAAATCTTTTCCATGTTTATCACTAGTTACAAGACCAGATGAGACATTTTAGTGTTTTCTTCATCTAACAGCAGTTAAGAATACACACTGGCAATTTAATATTACAGAAAGAACAAATATTTTGGCCAACTATTAAGTCAATGAGTTTAGTCAGATTTTCAACCTCAAAAAAAAAAAAAAAAAAAAGGAAAAAGAAAAAGAAAAACAGTTGAAATTGAAATTAAGACTCCAGAAAGAAGAGGAAATACTTGGAAAAGTGGGAGCAATAGGTATTGTAGGTCCAAAGTTTGTCTAGAATAGGAGTTTTTTAACCTGGGATCCATGGTTTTGGATGGAGAAAAAATATTTTTTCACTAATCTCTTCCTATTATTTATCATTTATTCAATTTATTCAATTATTTTAAAGCATTATTGTGAGACTTTAGTCTTTACCAGATTAACAATGCAGTTCTTGACAGAGAAAAAATGTTAAGAACTCTGGCCTAAAAAAAAATTATTATATCGTTTTATAAAGTTTTCTTTAATACAAAATCTCACTGAAGTCTACCAATGTCCAGGTATTATAGGTAATAGTATTAGTATTATTATTACTTTATAGAGGAAGAAATCAAAGCTCCCACAAAGTGACTTGTTCATGATCATAGAGCTACTAAGAGAAGACTGAATCTAGATCCAATTTCAAGTCCAGTCCTTTATTATACTATTATTCTAAAAAATAATTTTTCTGGGACAGCATCATTAATATTTATCCCAAACATAAAGCACAACAAGGAAAAAAATAGCAAGAGTAGGGGGGGGAAGTTATTAATATTAAGACAGTAATATCTTAGTATCTTTAAAATCTGAAATGTGCTTTTCATTTTCATGAAATCTGGTAGTAGCATCAACACAACATAATCTTGGAGTAAAATAGGTCACTCTCCTTTGAAGTGAAACTGATTTCTACTGTGAAATGAACATGCGCTATCCTTTATATTGCATCAAAAACTCAGCACAGTACCCAAGAAAGAGGGGTTCTCATTGAAAATAAATCAAGAGACAACTTGTTAGTTTCACTTCAAGAAGTTAAAAGAAGAAAATCTAGTCAAATGGACTGTCATTAACATGAAGTTCATTAAATTTCCCTCCTATAGATTCGGCTGTGGTAATATTCCAATTACATACATAAAGCAAACCTACACATCTTTCTTTAAGTTCCTTAGAAAGCTGTTCTTAGGTCCTATATTTCTTCACTAATACCTACCCTTCCATTCATTACTTGACACCTGTACCAGAAAACATGTTTCGGACTCAAGCACAACCAACGTAACAAGTTTCGTTTTCAAACAGAAACCATCCAAATACAAGATTGGAATAAAAACTCCCCTAACTGCACAAGTCTGGGACGGACACACCTGGGGCGCTGACAGTCTCCCTTCCTGCCCCCAGCGCCCCTCACCCCTCCTCCCAACCTGGCTCTTCCATCCGCACAAGTTTCGGGTGAGCAGAGGTGATTACTCTCAAGGGACCCCGGGGGGCGGGGTACAAGGGGAAAAGACGACTGACAGCTCAAGCTCAGGAATTCCGAGGAAGAGCTAGCTTGGGGCTCAGAAGTGAGGGCAGCACACCAACAAGCATTAACTCCCGTCCCCATCCCCCCAAGGACTGAGTCCAGCCCCTCTGGCCCCAGACGTGCCCAACTTCCTGGTTTCATAGCTCTACCTCCGCACCTCCCGGCCAGCCGGGGCTCCCACGTTTTCCCAAAGCTCCATCTCCTACCTTATGCGCGCTCCTCTCTATGCTTTGCCTCTCCAAGTCGATCTCCACGTCTGGCGTGGAGGACAAACGGCAATCTGACCGTCTCTTCAGTCCGAGAGGGACCCCGAGATTCGGCCTCTCTCAGTCAATCAAGCGGACAGCTGCCGGGGGTACCACAGACGCCGGCGCAGACGTACAAACTAACTGATAGACCACACTGAAAAGGGGGATTAAGAGAGAAGGAGGGCGCCGGGGCCCAGGAGGAACACTGCGAAGCCGGCACAGCGTACGCATCGACGTGTTAACGTCGGCACGTCGGCTCGCACGTTCGGCCCACGTCGGGATTTGAGGCCTCCGAGCTCGAAGCCGGAGTCTGTAGGAGGAGGAAGTGGGAGGGAGGAATAATTAAGGAGGAAGAAAAGTTGTCCGGAGGATGGGGGAGGGAGTGAAGCGTTTCGTGGGAGGAAGAACGCGCGCGTTCCCCGGGGACCGCGTATGTACGCGTGCGCGCACGCCTTCAGAGCGTGGGGAAGGGCCGGGGAAGATTTTAAGGCTTGTGCGCTTGCGTGTGTGTTTCTCTCGTGGACTGTCCAATCTCGGTCTCATCTTCCTCAGTTATTCCTAGTCCTTTGGCGGTAGGAGCTGCGTGCAAGCGGGACCAAGCGCTAAAGACCTACCTGCTGTCACTTCCCTCTAGGAGCTTCCAATCTCCTAACTTTTTCTCTCTGACCTTTCCCCGCACTGGCCTTTATAAACCTTAAAGTGCTCGACCTGAGTTATTCTTATTAACTCGGGGGGATTTTTCATTCAAAATGTGGCCCCCAGGGATCCTTGAGTTCAAAACTTTTCATAATGAGACCTAGATTTTATTTGTGTATTACAGTATACTGTTCCAACTGTTTACAATAAAGGTGGATTTTCTAATCAAATGATATTTAATTGATGATATGATATTGAAATGATATTTCAATCAAAATAAATAGTAGAAATCAAATGCAGAAGCAAATTTAGGCAAACATTGGAGATCTGCAAAAATAGGTAAAACGATGCTACTTTTCTCACTAATTTTTGTTTTAAAAAATGTAACTACTTTTTAAAATGTGTTAACGTAATGTCCTTATTGTTAGTTTAAATAAGTTATGAAATTTTATTTACAATATGTCCATTTTAATTTGTAATACAGTAAATATTGAGAGATAAATAACATAAATAAAAGTTGTTTGAGTAAAAAAATAAAGGAATCCTAAGGCCAAAAAAAAAAGTTGAAAAATAAATGGGCTACATATTTTTGGGGCTCTAACTCATTTCTGGCCTTATGGTTTACAATACAGGTTACTCACAAGGCTTTTCCAAGTAGCTGTAATTTGCTCCAGTATGAATTGCATTTTATATATAGGGAAAGTAATAAAACTACTTGAGATCATACATCTAGAGTTGGGAGAGACCTCAGTGAGGTCTAAATAAGAATTTTTAAATCTGATTTTTAACTACCTTCTCTCTCCAAGAGTATGGAGAATTTTCAGAATGTCCCATGAACTTTGGCGAGGGGGGAAAAAGTACATTTTATTTCATAACAATATATTTTTTTTCCATCATATTATTTTAAGACGTGTTCAAAACAGAGATATTAAGCACTGGAACTCAGATTCTCTGATTCCATACTGTGGTTTCCTTTGTAATCTTTTTTTTGTTTGTTTGTTTGTTTTTTTTAAATTCATTTATAAACAGAGTTCTAAGAAGGGATTCATGACATGCAAAAAATTAGTTAAGAAATATTTTTCTTGTCTAATTCTACCGTTTTACAGATGAATAAGCCAAGGTCTAGAGAGGTTACCTGACATGTCTACAGTCACATAACTAATCAACATTAAAGATTAGATTTGAATCTACATCCTCACACTCCAGAGCCAATGGTTGATCTAGGTTTACTTTGTATATTTATACAATTACTAAATATCAGAGCTAGGAATTGAAGTTAGGTCATAGATTTAGAGTAATAAAGGCCTTGCATGTCCTCCATTCTAATACATTCACCCCCTTCTTCCTTTTTTTGTAAAAATGTGTTAACTCAAACACAAAGACAAACTTTAATAGCTGAAAGGGGTCAGAGAAGTCATCTTGTCATCTCTTTATTTTAGAAATGGGGAAACAGGCCAACAAGAATAAATAATTTGTTTAAGTTTGCACAGGTAGCAAGTGGCAGACCCGGGGCTTACAGCCAAATAATCTCATGCCATGCTCAATATTTTTTTTTTCCATCATATTATTTTAAGACGTGTTCAAAACAGAGATATTAAGCACTGGAACTCAGATTCTCTGATTCCATACTGTGGCTTGGTTTGTTTGGTTTTTTTTCTCCAGGCATCTCAGTCTGCTGGTTCTTTTCAGACTCCTCTAGGCTTTAATTTATTTCATATAGCTTTTATACAACACAAGATTATGGCATAAGCTTTGAATAAAGTAAGCTTTTTTACACCAATTTGTGTATGTGTGACCTGTTTATTTTTTTCAATATAAAATTCCCAGGAATTATCCTTTGTGACCCTGTAGAGTATCTGTTTAAAGGACCCTTTTAAAGCTTTTTTTTTTTTTTTTTTTTTTTTTTTTTTTTTAAACTGCCTTGTCAGCTTCACTATAATGATGAGCGTCAGCATATGAAGAGAAAATAGTTCGGACAATGCCAATAAAGTTGTCTTGTCAGTTTTATTGCTTCCTAAAACCTGTCTGACCATCTTACTTCCCTGTTCAAAAAGCTTCTCTGATATGAAAAACAAAATCTTCAATCTTAAATTAAAAACTTAACCTGGCTCCCTACTAATTACCTTTCCTATCATTTCATGTAACTCCTCTTTATACTCCCCTAAAAGGCTATCCCCAAGTTTAGCATAATGCAATGAAAATAGTAGACACTGAATAAATATTTATTAAATTAAGTTACTATACTCTCCTTTTATCTAAAAAGAAGCATCATGGAGTGGGCCTGGAAGACTAGAGTTCGAGAACTGTCTGGAATCAATAAAAAAAAAAAAAAATTAAAAAAAAAAAATGAAGAAAAATACCCTAGCGATCATTAGAACAGATTCAGTACAGAATATATGACCATAGTAATCTTGTGTTAGAAACCCAAAGATCCAAGTTTTAGGGGCAAAAACTGCCTGGGGAAACTGGAAAACAGTATGATTGAATCTAGGTATAGACCAACATTTTATACTATATTCTAGGATAAAGTTGAAATGAATACATGATTTACACATAAAGGGTAATACTATAAGTAAATTAGGAGAGCAAATTAGATCTGTGGATAAAGGAAATATTTGGGACCAAACAAAATATAGAAAGCATTACAAAATGTAAAATGGATAATTTTGATTATGTAAGTTTAAAAAGATTTTGCAGAAGCCAAAACCCATGCAACCAAAATTAGAAGGAAAGCTGAAAACTATGGGGAAATTTTATAGCAAGTATTTCTGATAAAGGCTTCATTTCTCAAATATATAGAGAACTGAGTCAGATTTATAAGAACACAAGTTATTTGATAAATGGTCAAAGGGTACAGACAGTTTTCAGACAAATCAAAACTATAGCCATGTGAAAAAAAATACTATTAATTAAAAAAACAAATTAAAACATCTCTGAAGTACCTCACACTTATCAGATTGGCCAATATGACAAAAAAGGAAAATGCTAAATGTTGGAGGATATGGGAAAACTGAGACACCAATGCTTTGTTGGTGGAGTTGTGAAAACTGTTTTAGAGAGTAATTTGGAACTATGGGCAAAGAACTATAAAACTGCATATTCTTTGATTGAACAATACCACTAATAATAGGCTTGTATCTCTGTATCCCAAAGAGATCAAATAAAAGGGGGAGGTGGGAGAAACCAATCTATTATTTAGAATATTTAGAATAGCAAAAGATTAACATTTATAGAAGATCTGAAAACCTTGTGATTTTTATTACTCTGCCTTCGTTTCTATCTGCTATTGTTATCACTGTGAACACCAAGAGATCTTACTGGCATAAGGGAAATTTTACATTTTTAATTTATTTCAAAGATTTTCATAGCCAAAGAATTTGTCACTTAATGGTGATTCACCTAAGCAGTGAACATGAGCTCTGTGTTTAGCTAGGGAGGTTGGAACCAATTTGTACAAAAGTATTAATGGCAGCTCTTTTTGTAGTAACTAAAAATTTAAAATTAAGGGGATCTCCATCTATTCTCAGCAATACAAGGATCCAAAGCAATCCCAAAGGACTCATGATGCAACATATCCACTTTAGAACTATATTCCGAACTAACATCGGAATACAAACTGAAGAATATTCTTGTTTGCTCTTTCTTTTTCTTTTGTTCCTTTACTTCCTTCTTCCTATATAAATAATAGATGCATTATTATCCACCCAGAAGTCTGGGTATTACTTTTCTATCAATATCCTCAGTATCTTTGAGGGAGACTACATTTATTGAAAGCCCATGAAGGAATAAAATTCATGTGCATGGAGTAACACAATTCTGGGCTTCAGGCTTTGATTTCACTAGTTTAATCAGGAATATTTGTACCATGTTCAGCTGCTTTCCTTCTAATTGCTTGCCTCTTGGTCTTTACTATTCTCCTGGTGGGCAAATCCTCTTTTATTCTTTATTCTAATATAATGTTTATAAGGGCTTTCAATTTACCATCTCCCTTAAAAAAAAAAAAAAAAAAGGTATTAAAAAAACCAGAGAACTAAAAAAATTCATACAGCTGGCTAACTCTGGGTAATACATATCAACTCAGACAGTTATTCACTTACCAGGATTCAATGTAATACAATCAAATTGTAGCAAACAGAGCACACAGCAAAATAGTTCAAGTTGACTCTGGATAAAGCAAATCAAGCCTAGCTCCTGTCACTTTTTTTTTCCTTTTTTTTTTTTTTTGGGGGGGGGTGTCATTCCTTCCTCTTGGTAGGGAGAGACAAATGCTAGATTCTTAGGCACGTACCTTGTTAAATACACAATGTTAGGAACAGACTAAGGGTAGTGATTTGCCTTTTGGTTAAGTGGTACAAGAAAAAGGTAAGTTCAAAGACAATAAAAGAAGAAAAGACAAGAATAATTATCAAAGTAGAGGGAATCATATTTCATGTCTAATCTTACTTATGCTTTGGTATCTTCCTTGTGTAATATATGTATACATATATGTTCCTACTTATGTAAACATATATATATGTGTGTGTGTATGCGTATATATATGTGTGTGTGTGTATGCGTATATATATGTGTGTGTGTGTGTGTGTATGTATAAAATGTTCATATAAGTACATATAAATGTATGTGTATATAGGGCAGTTAAGTGGCCCAGTAGATAGAACCCTGGGCTTGGAATCAGGAAGACCTAAGTTCAAATTTGAACTCAGGCACTTACTAGCTAGTAAGTGTCACTTAACCCTTTTTACCTCAGTTTTCTCATCTATAAAATGACTGGACAAGGAAATGGCAAACCACTCCCCAAAGAGGTCATGAAGAAATAGATGAGCATGACTGAAAATGACTTTACAACAAAACATTTATATATGTATATATACACATAAGTGTATATGTATACATATATTTGCATGTATATACATATTTTATACTTGTATATGTATGCATAGAATGCTTTCTGTGTATATACATATATACATATACACAGAGAGTTACAGAGTTCTATATGTAATGAGGTAGTCATGTATAATATATGATCTTGAATTTAATAATAATCTATAGCCTCATTCACAGAGTTCAGGTTCAGTCTTAGAACAGAATGAGGCACTAACATGTCCCTGTACAGTTGAAATGAGATTTATTTTTGCTTTACTACATCAAGATTATGCAAGAAGAGTATGATGATACATCTCTCAGATTGGCTGAGATGACAGGAAAAGATAATGACCAAGGTTGGAGGGGATGTGGGAAAACTGGGACATTCATGTATTGCTGGTGGAGTTGTGAATGGATCAAGCCATTCTGAAGGGCAATTTAGAACTATATTCAAAAAGTTATCAAACTGTCCACATCCTTTGACCCAGCAATGTTACTACTGGGTTTATATTCCAAAGAGATCCTAAAGGATGGAGAAGGACCCACATATGCAAAGATGTTTATGGCAGCCCTTTTTGTGTGGCAAGAAACTAGAAACTGAAATGATACCCATCAGTTGGAGAATGGCTGAATAAATTATGGTATATGAATGTTATGGAATATTATTGTTCTATAAGAAATGATCAGCAGAATAATTTTAGAAAGGCCTGGAGAGACTTACATGAACTGAGTGAAATGAGCAGAACCAGGAAATCTTTATACATGGCAATAACAAGATTATACAATGATCAATTCTGATGGATGTGGCTCTTTTCAGCAGTGAAGTGATTCAGGCCAGTTCCAATGATTTTGTAATGAAGAGAGCCATCTACACCCAGAGAGAGAACTGTGGGAGCTGATAACCAGTGATGCAATATCCAGAAGAAAATTAGATTTCTGAGGAGGAATAGATTAAGAAGAAAGAGAGAGGATAAACAGTGAGGAAAAAATATGATGGAGGAAAATATAACTTTGAATGTGAATGGGATAAATTCACCCATAAAACAGTAATGGACAGCAGAATGAAACAAAAACTAGAATTTGACAATATGTTGGTTATAAGAAAGATATTTAAAAATGAGATTCACACATGGAACAAAAATTAAGGGCTGGAGTAGAATTGATTATGTTTTAATTATTATAACAACAACAACAAAAGAATAGGAGTAGCAATCACAATGTCAGAAAAACAGAAGGACCTAAGTTCAAATCTGGCCTCAGACACTTAATACTTCCTATGTGTGTACCCCTGTTCTGGGCATGTCACTTAACCTCAATTGCCATACACACACACACACACACACACACACACACACACACACATCCCAAAACAAAAAAACCTCACAACAACCATGATCTCAAGCAAAGTTAAAACTAAAATAAATTTAATTAAAAGAAAGAAGCAAGGAAACAACATTATGTTAAAAGGTACCATAGATAATAAAGAAATATCCATAGTAAACATTTACATGCCAAATACTATAGCTTTCACATTTTTAAAGAAAAAGGTAAATGAATCACAGGTACAAATAGATGGCAAAACTACAATAGTTGGGACTTTCAACTTTTGAAGATCAAGAGCAGATCAGATAAATTGGGTATACAATTAGAAAAACAACACTAGAAAAGAAACAAAATAAACAGTTAAACACCAGGTTGAAAAATCCTAAAAATTTAAGCTGACATTAATAAAATTGAAGGTAAGAAAATCATTCAAATTAATAACTAAAACTAGTAGTTGGTTTTGTGGGAAAAATAATAAATTAAATAAACCATTGGTTAATATGATTTTTAACAGAAAAAAGAACCAAATCACTAGTTTTAAAAATGAAAAGAGTGACTATATCACAGATGAAGATAATATTAAAGCAGTTATTAGGAGTTATTTTGTCCAATTATATGCCATTAATTTGAACAACTTAAGTGAAATGAAATAATACTTGTAAAAACACAATCTGCCCATATTAACAGAAAAAGCAGTAGGATACCTAAATGATCTATTTTAGAAAGAAATTGAATGGTCCTTAATGAGCTTCTTACAAAAAAAAAAAAAGTATCAAAATCAGATGGATTTATAAGTGAATTCTACCAAACACTTAAAGATCAACTAATTCCAATGTTTAAATAAAAAAAAAATTACTTAAGATAATGAGCAAAGAAAGGGTCCTACTAAACTCATTTTATGAAATATATGTGGTACTGATACCTAAACCAGAAAGAGCAGAAGCAAGGGGGAAAAAATTATAAACCATTTTTACTAATGAATAATGATGTGAAAATCTCAAATATAATACTAGCTAGGATACTACAAAAATAATATATTATGACCATATGAAATTTTTACTAGAAATACAAGAGTAGTTCAATATAAGAAAAATTACTAACATAATTGATTATATCAATAACAAAAGTAACAAAAAATATGATTTTTTTATAGAAGCAGAAAAGCTTTTTAAGAAATGCAGTTCTCATTCCTATTAAAAACCTAAGTAAACATTGTTTTCCCTTAAAATAACAGAAATCATCTACCTAAAACTATCAGCAAGCATTATTTGTAATGGAGATTAACTAGAAATCTTCTCAGTAAGATCAGGAGTGAAATAAGCATGTCCATTATCACCAATATCATTCAATATTATGTTAGAAATGCTAATAATAGCAATAAGAAGGAAAAAAAAGAAATTGAAAGAATCAGAATGGTCAATGAAGTAATAAAATTATCTTTTTGCAAACAGTATTATGATATAATTAGAAAATCCTAGAGATATAACTTAAAAGTTAGCCGAAACAATAATTTTAGCAAAGTAGCAGGATATAAAATAATCCCACATGGATTATCAGCATTCCTATATATCACCAACAAAACCTTGCAAGAATAGATAGTAAAAGATAGCTTATTTGAAATAATCACAAACAACATAAAATACCTGGGAATATATCTGCCAAAATAAAGCCAGGAACCAAATAAACATAATTATTAGGATTTTTTTTTCAAATAAAGTCAATTTAAATAATTGGGGAAGTGTTCATTGTTCCTGGGTAGGTCAATATAATAAAGTGACAATTCTATCTAAATTAATCTGCTTATTCAGAGACATTTCAAACAAATTACCCAAAAATAATTTTATTGAGCTATCCAAAATAATAACAAAATTCATTTGGAAGAACAAAATTTCAAGAATATCAAAGAAATTAATTTAAAAAATAAGAAAGGAAGTGTAGAAGGATCATAACCTCTATTATAATATGGTAGTTATCAAAACTACCTGTTATCGATTAGAAAATAGAATGGTAGATCAATGGAATAGAGTAAGTATATATACACAGAAGTAAATGATTATAGTAATCCTGTTTTGGGTAAATATAAAGATTTAAGCTTTCAGGATAAGAATTTACTGTTTGGTAAAAATTGTTGGGAAACCTGGAAAGCAGTCTGATAGTTACTAGGTATAGACTAATATCTCATTTACCAAGATAAGGTCAAAATAGGTATAGGATTTAGAAGACATGGAGATGTCTAAAGTAAATTAGGAGAACATGGAATATACATATCTGATTTATGAATAGGAGAATAATTTATAAATATGCAAGAGATAGAGAGCACTGTGAGATATAAAAAAAAGATAATTTTGATTACATTAAATTAAAATGGTTTTATACAAATAAAAGCAAGATTAGAAGGAAAGCAACATTGGGGGAAGAAGGTAATTTATAGACAATTTTTTTGGATAAAGTCCTCATATATAAAATATGTAGAAAACTTTGTCAAATTTATAAGAATATGTATCATTCCCTAATTGATAAATTGCAAAAGAATATAAGTAGGCAGTTTTTTTAGGAAGGAATCAAAGGTATGTATAGTCATATAAAAATGTTCTCAATCATTATTGATTAGAAAAATGAAAATTAAAATAACTTTGAGGTTGACTAAAATGATAGGAAGAGGAAAATAATAAATGTTGAAGGGAATGTGGAAAAATTGAGACACTAATACATTGTTGGTAGAACTGTTAGTTGATCCAACAATTTTGGAGAACAATAAGGAATTATGCCCCAAAAGTTATAAAATTCTTGGTCCATCAATAGCACTATTGTTCTGTTTTCCAGAGTGATTGGGGAAAAGAGTAAAAAAACCCTATATGTCCTAAAATATTTATAGCAGCTCTTTCTATGGTGGGTAAGAACTGGAAATTGAATACATGATTATCAATGAATGAATAAGTTGTGATATATGATTGGGATGGAATACTAATGTGTTTATGAAACAGTGTTGTATATAGTAATAGCAATATTGTTCCAAGAAAAATTGTTAATGCACAAGATATTCTGAGTATATGAATATTCAAAACAAAGAACTTATGAAGAAAGATGGTAAGAAAAAATTGATAGATGGAACAACATATTATATAATTTGTCTCTCTCTCACACACATACAAATCTGTATCAAATTTTGGACTTTTCTAGTGTGAAGTTGAAAGAGGGGGAAATAAATAGCTTCAAACTCAAATGTAACAAAAAAAAATTAGTTTAAAAGATAGAAATGATGCTAGTTTCTGCCTTTTAAAGTGAAAAACTCTCCTTTCTCCCTATCTTAACCTGATACTAAACAAGATGGCTTGGTTTATTAGCCACAAATGTTTTTAAATTTTTTAAAATATCAGAAAATTAAGAAGCATAGGAATTTAAACAATAGGGAATAAAAGTTTTATTTAGCCACTTACAATTGATTATTCAGCTTCTTCTCTTTCTATCTCTGTCTCTTTGTATTCCTTACTCCATCTCCTTTCTCTTCAATAGACAGAAATGAGATAGGAAATAGTCATCTAGCAGCTAAAAAGGAATTAAGCTTTTATTAATTTTTCTGAGGGAAAGCAAAGGGCCATGATTTCTAACCCAATCTGACACTATGTATATTAACTTCTAGCATTATTTGGCTTGATCTCTATCACTTCTATCAGCATCCTGTACATGAAGAGTCCTATGAGTGTGGGAAGAACTCTTTAGACCACTGTGATTTTGTGTGGATAGTGCAAGATGGCTTCTTCTTTCTTTTTTCTTTCTCAGTGTTCTATTCAAGGTCAAATTCAGCTTCAAGATTCTGAGAATTCTAAATAAAAAGCTTAGCAGCCATAGTTACTTATGGCATACAGAATCTTCTTGAAAATACCAACCAAGTGGTGAGGTAGTGATATACAAAAAGGTATTATCAGAATCAGGCCAAACAAATAAAAATGAGGCAGGAAGCAATCAGAACTAGAAATTCAGATGTTACATGAGCAAAGAAGCAGTGAGAAAATGAAAAAAAGTCAAATTGATTCTATTTTGTAAATAATGTCATTCTATATGTCCACTGGCATTTGTATAACTGCCTAAGTCATACTGCTTTGCCTCTGAATTCAGTTCAGAAGTTTAGCCTTCATGTAAATCTTTATGTGAATAAAACTTCTTTTTTCTGTACCACAAGCCGTCTTTGGAGTATATTAGTAATTAGTTGTCAGAAAATTTATTTTCTGTATACCAATAGCCATTGGTGCAAGATGCAGGTGGGTACAAGTCAGCATTCTTTAACTACAAGAAAGAAACTCTCGTTCTATTCACTAATACAAATTAGATGATTTGATCTTAAGTTTCACCTAAATCATGTTCCATTACATCCCTAGACTTCTAAAATCCACTTAAAGTGGAACTTACTGAGGAGTTTCTTTTACTTAGGAGCTAAATACTTCATTTGTTTATAAATGGTATGTCTTTGTCAATAAATAACTTTGCTCAGTCTGAGCTTCTCAGTTCAATTGTGCCCACTGAATCTAAAGAACCTGTGCATCAGAACCTAAAGAAAACTTCACCCTCTTGGATTTCTTCTCTAAGGATCCATTTGAAAGCCATTTCTTTGTGAGAAATGGCTTCCAAAGTCAGATTCTCTTTTAGTCTCAAATCTGCCCAAGCTGAAGTAAACCTCCTTAACTTAGTGGGAAAGGATATTTATGGGAAGTACCTCTATGAAAACAGGTAAGCCTATATGGTAGTAGGGAAGTAGCTAACTAAGGTTATCCTCCATTTCTTGTGAGGAAGTTTGTTCAAGGGAATAAGATTATCACTTTTACATTTTTTTTTTTAATCTTTACACTAATGGGGAAGTCTGAATGAGGGAAAATGTTCTAATAGTAATAGCCTACTGATGGATTGCCCCCTAGAAAAACTTCTTAATATTTGGGACCAAAGGAAGCTTAAAGTTCAGCCACAATAACAAGTGCACAGATCATATGAATTTGGCCTAAAACTGCTAGAGATTCAGCTGATAAATTGTTTTGGCCCTAATTTGACACTTTTGTTCTTTGTGCAAATTAAAAGCATTGCAATTACAGTTAGAAAATTGTGTGCACTCATCTTTTTGATTAAAAACTTCAGTAAGAGGCTAAAAAACTATGTGGCAAATGCTTCTTTGTGCTACTCTTATTTTATTGTATGTGTGTATCTTGTAGATTGGTACCCTTCCCTCCTTTGTAATATTTGTTCCCAGTTTGAAAAATGTATGACCTTATAAACTGGAAACTAAATTTGTAACTAAATTATAATTTTTCTACTGTGACTTTCTAAACTGTGATAGAATGATTTTCTGAATGTTAAAATATTTTAGTGAGTTTTGGAATAACACTCTAGAAAAATAAGAATAAGACTTTGTTTTTATCACTCTTTTTCCCCCTGAGAGTAACAGATTTATGGTTTTAAGGTAAAAGAGGAAGGTTATTTCACTTATTAAAAGAGATGCTATACCCAGTTTAAATTTATCTAATATTTAAGAATTCCCTATTATTAAGCTTTTCTCTAACCATATAAAGAGGTAGACTTGTTTAAATCAAAAGAAACTAAAAAATAAAATTTAAATTGGAAAAATGTTTTGGTGTTACTGCTATATTTTCTGTAAATGATGTAATAGAAATTAATTATTTACGTAAAATATTTCTGAAACTCCAAAGCAACAATATTATGGTAAATTGGTGTTCCATAATAAAGAAAGAAGCATGCTAAATTATGGCAAAAAATATTCAATGGCATGAAAACTAGTTTTATACATAGTGTAGAATATGAAGGAATAATGTCATATGAGAATATAAAAGAAATTGCATTGGTAATGTTTTAAAGCACTTCAATCAAAATCTACTAGATAGCTAGAGATAGAAAAAGAAGAAAGTTTAAGCAAGCAGGATGAGAGGAGAATGGGTAGAAAGTAAAAGAAATTAATCTGTTTCTACTAAATTTGAAGGAAGATTTTGATTTTTATGAGATCAAAAAAGATACGCAAAAGAGAATACACGACTGCGACCTTAAATAGTGGGCAAAAAGAAGTACTAGCAGTAAATGGACTTCTGTATGATACCATATTTACATATAGACTGAATTTATTCTAGTTTCATTTTAAATAAAGTGTTAGTTCCAGTTGTTCAGTGATGAAGAGAGCCATCTACACTAGAGAGAGGACTATGGGAACTGAGTATGCTGTTCACAACAGCATTTTCACTCTTTTTATTGTTGTTTCCTTGCATTTCATTTTGCTTCTCTCTCTCTCTCTCTCTCTCTCTCTCTCTCTCTCTCTCTCTCTCTCTCTCTCTCTCTCTCTCTTTCTCTCTCTCTCTCTCTTACTGATTTGATTTGATTTTTCTTGTGCAGCACAATAAATATATAAATATGTATGCATATATTGGATTTAACATATATTTCTACCAACTTTAACTGGACTACTTGCCATCTAGGGGAGGGCTTGGGAAGAGGGAAGAAAAATTGGAACACAAGATTTTGCAAGGGCTAATGTTGAAGAATTGTCCATGCATGTTTTTTTTGGTTTTTGTTATTTATTTGTTTGTTTGTTTATTTGTTTGTTTGATTATTTATTTATTTTTGAGGAGTAATTCTTTTTTTTCATTAATTTTGTAATTATAACTTTTTTTTTTTTTTTACAACATTATCCCTTGTACTCCCTTCTGTTCCGAATTTTCCCCTACTTCCCTCCACCCCCTCCCCTAGATGGCAGGCATTCCCATACATATTAAATATGTTATACTATATCCTAGGTACAATATATATGTGCAGAACCGAATTTTGTTGTGGTTGCAAAGGAAGAATTGGATTCGGAAGGTAAAAATAATCTGGGGAGAAAAACAAAAAAAAGGCTAACATTTTACACTCATTTCCCAGTGTTCTGCGTATAGCTGATTGTGTCCATCATTGATCAATTGGAATTGAATTAGCTCTACTCTATGTTGAAGATATCCACTTCCATCAGAATACATCCTCATACAGTATCATTGTTGAAGTGTATAATGCTCTCCTAGTCCTGCTCATTTCACTTAGCATCAGTTCGTGTAAGTCTCTGTATTTCTCCTGTTGGTCATTTCTTACAGAACAATAATATTCCATAACATTCATATACCATAATTTACCCAACCATTCTCCAATTGATGGACATCCATTCATCTTCCAGCTTCTAGCCACTATGAAAAGGGCTGCCACAAACATTTTGGCACATACAGGTCCCTTTCCCTTCTTTAGTAGTTCCTTGGGGTATAAGTCCAGTAGTAGTATGGCTGGGTCAAAGGGTATGCACATTTTGATAACTTTTTGGGCATAATTCCAGATTGCTCTCCAGAATGCTTTGATTCTTTCACAACTCCACCAACAATGCATCAGTGTCCCAGTTTTCCCACAGCCCCTCCAACATTCATCGTTATCTTTTCCTGTCATTTTAGACAATCTGACAGGTGTATAGTGGTATCTCAGAGTTGTCTTAATTTGCATTTCTCTGATCAATAGTGATTTGGAACACTTTCATATGAATGGAAATAGTTTCAAATTCATAATCCGAAAATTGTCTGCTCATATCCTTTGACCATTTATCAATTGAAGAATGGCTTTGTTTCTTATAAATTAGAGTCAATTCTCTGTATATTTTGGAGATGAGGCCTTTATCAGAACTTTTAACTGTAAAAATGTTTTCCCAATTTGTTACTTCCCTTCTAATCTTGTTTGCATTAGTTTTGTTTGTGCAAAAGCTTTTTAAAGTGGTGTAATCAAAATCCTTCCTTCTCCACAAGTCTGAGAGGTAAACTATCCTATGTTCCTCAAATTTATTTATGATCTCATTCTTTATGCCTAAATCTTGGATTTGGATCTTATCTTAGTATGTGGTGTTAAATGTGGGTCCATGCCTAGTTTCTGCCATACTAATTTCCAATTTTCCCAGCAGTTTTTGTCAAAAAATGAATTCTTATCCCAGAAGTTGGGATCTTTGGGTTTGTCAAACACGAGATTGCGATTTTTATTCACTATCTTGCCCTGTGAACCTAACCTATTCCACTGATCAACTAGTCTATTTCTTAGCTAATACCAGATGGTTTTGGTGACTGCTGCTTTATAATATAGTTCTAGATCAGGTACAGCTAGACCACCTTCATTTAATTTTTTTTCATTAATTCTCTTGAAATTCTCGATCTTTTGTTCTTCCATATGAATTTTGTTGTTATTTTTTCTGGGTCATTAAAATAGTTTCTTGGGAGTCTGATTGGTATAGCACTAAATAAATAGATTAGTTTAGAGAGTATTGTCATAATTATATTTGCTCGGCCTATCCAAGAGCACTGAATGTCTTTCCAATTATTTAAATCTGACTTTATTTTTGTGGTAAGTATTTTGTAATTTTGCTTATATAATTCCTGACTTTCCTTTGGTAGATATATTCCCAAATATTTTACATTATTGACCGTTATTTTGAATGGAATTTCTCTTTGTATCTCTTGCTTTTGGATTGTCTTGGTAATGTATAAAAATGCTGAGGATTTATGTGGATTTATTTTGTATCTTGCAATTTTGCTAAAGTTCTGAATTATTTCTAATAGCTTTTTAGCAGAGTCTTTGGTGTTCTCTAAGTATATCATTATGTCATCTGCAAAGAGTGATAGTTTGATTTCCTCATTACCTATTCTAATTCCTTGAATCTCTTTCTTGGCTCTTATTGCTGAGGCTAGCGTTTCTAGTACTATATTGAATAGTAATGGTGATAGTGGGCAACCTTGTTTCACTCCTGATCTTACAGGGAAAGGTTCCAGTTTATTGCCATTACATATGATGTTTACTGACAGTTTTAAATATATGCTCCTTATTATTTTAAGGAATAGTCCATTTATTCCTATACTCTCAAGTGTTTTTAGTAGGAATGAATGTTGGATTTTATCAAATGCTTTTTCTGCATCTATTGAGATGATCATATGATTTTTGTTAATTTGGTTATTGATATAGTCAATTATGCTAATAGTTTTCCTAATATTGAACCAGCCCTGCATTTCTGTTATAAATCCCACTTGGTCATAGTGTATTATCCTGGGGATGATTTTCTGTAGTCTTTTTGCTAATATTTTATTTAAGATTTTAGCATCAATATTCATCAGGGAGATTGGTCTATAATTTTCTTTCTCTGTTTTCAGCCTACCTGGTTTAGGTATCAGTACTATGGCTGTGTCATAAAAGGAATTGGGTAGCACTCCTTCAATCCCTATTTTTTCAAATAGTTTATATAGCATTGGAGTTTGGTAGAATCCTGGGGATTTTTTCTTAGGAAGTTGGTTAATAGCTTGTTCTATTTTCTTTTTCTGAAATAGGACTATTTTGACTACTTACTTCTTCCTCTGTTAATCTGGGCAAGCTATATTTTTGAAGGTATTCTTCCATTTCATTTAAGTTATCGAATTTATTGGCATAAAGTTGAGCAAAGTAGCTCCTAACTATTGTTCTAATTTCCTCTTCATTAGTGGTGAGTTCTCCCTTTTCATTTTCAAGACTAACAATTTGCTTTTTCTCTTTCCTTTTTTTAAATCAGATTTACTAAGGATTTGTCTATTGTTTTTTTCATAAAACCAACTCTTAGTTTTATTGATTAATTCAATAGTTTTTTTTTTTACTTTCAATTTTATTAATCTTACCTTTTATTTTTAGAATTTCAAGTTTTGTGTTTGTCTAGGGGTTTTTAATTTGTTCCTTTTCTAGCAATTTTAGTTGTAAGCCCACTTTGTTGACCCTCTCTTTCTTTATTTTATGCAAGTAGGCCTGTAGAGATATAAAACTTCCCCTTATTACTGCTTTGGCTGTATCCCACACATTTTGGTATGATGTCTCATTATTGTCATTTTCTTGGGTGAAGTTATTAATTATGTCTATGATTTGCTGTTTTACCCAATCATTCTTTAGTATAAGATTATTTAGTTTCCAATTATTTTTGGTCTATTTTCCCCTGGCTTTTTATTAAATGTAATTTTCATTGCATTGTGGTCTGAAAAGGATGCATTTACTATTTCTGCCTTACTGCATTTGATTTTGAGGTTTTTATGTTCTAGTATATGATCAATTTTTGTATAGGTTCCATGAAGTGCTGAGAAGAAAGTATACTCTTTTCTCTCTCCATTTAGCTTTCGCCAAAGATCTACCATATCAAACTTTTCTAGTATTCTATTTACCTCTTTGATTTCTTTCTTATTTATTTTGTGGTTTGATTTATCTAATTCTGAGAGTGCAAGGTTGAGATCTCCCACTATTATAGTTTTGCTGTCTATTTCTTCTTGCAGCTCTCTTAATTTCTCTTTTAAGAATTTAGATGCTGCACCACTTGGTGCATATATGTTTAATATTGATACTGCTTCATTATTGATGCTACCCTTTAGCAGGATATAATGCCATTATCTCTTTTAATTAGATCAATTTTTGTTTTTGCTTGATCTGAGATGAGGATGGCTATCCCTGCTTTTTTGGCTTCACCTGAACATAGTAGATTCTGCTTTACCCTTTTACTTTTATTTTGAATGTATCACCCTGTTTCAGGTGTGTTTCCTGTAAACAACATATAGTAGTATTCTGGCTTTTAATCCAGTCTGCTAACTGCTTCCTCTTTATGAGGTAGTTTACCCCATTCACATTTATGGTTAGAATGACTAATTCTACATTGCTTGTCATCCTGTTAACACCTGCTTATGCTTTTCTCCTTTCCTTCCCTCTTATCCCACTACCCAGTATTAAACTTGTGAACACCACTTGCTTTTCACAGCCCTCCCTTTTTAGTATCCCTCCCCCATCTTAAAGTTCCTCTTCCTATTTTAGCCCTTTTTTCTCACAATTTCTGTATTGCCTTCCCCTTAGCTTACTCCTTCCTCTCACTTTTCAATGAAGTAGAAGTTTCACCATAAATTGAATATGTCTATTGATACACACTATGTTCATCCCCCTCCTTTCTTTCTCTCAGATATAATAGGTTACCTTTGCCTCTTCATGAGATGTAGTACCACCACTTTACTCTTTTTTATGATATAATTTCCTTTCCACCTCTAGTTTCTAGGACAAATTATACATGTGTTCTTTACATATCTTTATGGCAGAAATATAGTTCTCAATATTTCTTTTTACCTTTATAGAAATCTCTTGAGTTCTGTATTTGAAGATCAAACATTTTGTGTAGGTCTGGTTTTTTCATCGAGAATAGATGGGATTCATTTATTTTGTTAAATGTCCATCTTCTTCCCTGGAAAATGATGCTCATTTTTGCTGGGTAAATTATTCTTGGCTGCATACCAAGTTCCTTAGGGTTTAGGAATATCATATTCCAGGCCCTTCGTTCTTTTAATGTGGATGCTGCTAGATCCTGGGTTATCCTTATTGTGGCTCCTCCATATCTCAATTGCTTTTTTCTAGCAGCTTCCAATATTTTTCCTTTATCTCGTTCTTGAACTTGGCCAGTATATTTCTTGGCGTTTTGATTTTAGGGTCCCTTTCAGTAGATAATTGATGAATTCTTTCAATGTCTATTTTATCCTCTGTTTCTATAACTTCTGGGCAGTTCTCTTTGATAATTTCCTGGAAAATAGTGTCCAGGCTCTTTATTTCCTCACATTTTTTCAGGGAGTCCGATTATTCTCAAATTGTCTCTCCTAGATCTGTTTTCCAGGTCTGTTGTCTTTCCAATAAGGTACTTGACATTCTTTTCAATTGTTTTGTTTTTCTGGTTTTGCTTGACTACTTCTTGGTTTTTCCTTGAGTCATTCATTTCTACTTGTTTGAGTCTAATTTTCAATGATGTATTTTCTTCACTCACTTTTTAAATATCTTTTTGTAATTGTCTAATTGAGTTTTTAAGTGAGTTTTTTTCTTCTATGGAATTTTTTTCCATTTCATCCATTTTATTTTTTAGAGAGCTGTTTTCTTTTTCCAGCTCACTAATTTCATATATTCTCAATGATTTGTTTTCTATATCCACTCTGTCTTTAAATGCATGGAATGACTTTTCCAGGCTCTCTTGCCAAGCTTCCCTTTCCTTTTCCCATTTCTCTTCTAGCTCTCTTGTGGGAGCCTTTTTGATTTCCTCTATGAGAGTTTTGTGTATTGAGGAGCAGCTCATATGCCCCTTAGGGGATTCCTCTGGGGACAGTCTGTTTTTATTCTCCTCAGTGTTTGAAGTCTGCTCTCTCTCCATAAAGATGCTGTCAATGGTTAGAGCCATTTTTGAATTTTTTGTTCATTTTGTCAGAGTGGGAATTGAATAAAACAAATTGACAAGAGAAATAATTGGTCTGTTTTTTGGGGGATGGGGCTGCATGGGGTTTGGGGGCTTTCTCTACAGACTGTGGGAGACAGCAGCGAGGCACTAACAGGACAGCGATGGCTGTGCTGTGTCTGCACTCTGAGGCTCTGAGAACGGGCTCAATCACTCTGGGTGGGGGTGGGGGTGGCTGGTCCCGAGAGTTGCTAGCTTTCCAGGGTTTTATTCTTCACTTCTGGTGATTACACCTTCTCTGATGCTCCTGGCTTGCTGCCAAGACGGAACATCCACACTGGTGTAAAAGTCTTTTTTCAGAAACAGAAGAGATCATACCCTTCCTCCTCAGGTCTGAGCTGTGTGAGCTGCCTGTCTCACTCTGGCTGCTTGCCCTCAGTCTGCGCCCAGTCTGATTGATCCTCCCCCGAGCAAACACAGACCTTCTCTGGCAAATTTCAAGGATGTCTTCTGTTGGTGATTATTTGTTGGTCTCTTTTCTGGTCAAGCATTAACTCAGAGGCTTGTCATGAAGTAAGTCCTGAGAGAAAACACGGAGCTCAAGCAGCTGACTGCCTCCACGCTTGCCATCTTGGCCAAAAGTCCCCATGCATATGTTTTGAAAAATAAAAAGCTTTAATTAAAAAAAAAAAAAAAAAAAAAAAAAAAAGAGCATGCTTTCCTCTTAGGATATTTGTAAGGCCATAATGGAAAAGATACTTAATATTTGGTAGTAAGGCAATGTGTTTAGAACCTGCAAAAGTAAATTTTGATAAAAGTATCTCTGGATAAGAATTACTTAATACTTCTGTTAAATGTAAATAAAATGCAAAAGGTGATAAGATAAGATGAATGATTTTCTATGTAAAATAATTTGGAAATGCATTCCACAGAGTCTATCTCATTTGACAGGCAACAACTTTTATTTTTAATATGTGATGTATATATTATTATTGTATTTTTCAATTTTCTTGTATCATGAGTTTTGGAAAACTATGATATGAGATGTTGTTAGAGGATGATACAATTGTGTCATTGGGAATTTTGACTCATTTGATTTGGATATTGTAAAACTATCAATTAAGTTATTAGTGTCTATTGTCATAATGTTTAAACTTATCAAATATTTAATTGGATATGTTTATCAGAGGAAAATAACAATTACTTACTTTATGGAAAGAGAAAAATTACCTTGTAAAACCTTATTTGTAAACTTAAGTTTCCAGAGATTATCTGCTTAGACAAGATCATAAAATCTTATCAGTCTCATGGAAAAAGTTGTTAAATATTGTGAAATTTACAATTACCCATGCATATATCTTATAAATAAAAAGCTATAATAATAATAAAAAAAAGAAAATAGAATCTCCTCTTCCATCATAATACTCTTTATAATAGTGAGGAGAGAGAGATAAATATGTTTACAGTATAGAAGTGATTTATAACTTTTGATTATGAAAAATATGAAATTATATCCAGAATAGTGTACATTGAAGTTATATCTTGAAACAACTTAGGCATGATAAACTCCAGCCTTAAAGAATTATATTTTTCTTAAGACCATAATATACAATACCTCAGCCAATGTTTTTCTGGGGTTTGAGGGTTTGTTTTTTTTTTTGAGTGAACTATCATGTTTTCAGTATGTTTTTGACAACTACATGGTACAGTGGATAAAGTGCCAAGTCTGCAGTCAGGAAAATTCATCTTTGTGAATTTGAATCTGCAGCACTAGCTGTGTGACTCTGGGTAAGTTACTTAACCCTGTTTGCCTCAGTTTCCTTATCTGTAAAATCTAGAGAAAAAAATAGCAAGCCATTCCAGTATCTTTACCAAGAAAACTCCAAATGGAGTAATGAAGAATCAGACATTACTGAAAATAACAAATATGAAACTTCAGAATGGAATTATTTTCTAGATTTCTTATGATTGATATTTATTTATTTTTGCTGAGGCATTTGGGGTTAAGTGACTTGCCTAGCTAAGAAGTGTTAAGTATCTGAGGTCAGATTTGAACTCAGGTTCTCCAACTTCATAGCTGGTGCTCTATAGATTACACAAATTAGCCACTCCATTTTATTGATTTTTATACCAGGATGAATCTAAACTTAAAAAAAAAAAAGGAAAAGAAAAAGGATGTTAGGTATATATTTTTTAAAAGATTTGGTAAATTTTTTTTTGTTAACTGTTAAATCATTTATGTGAGAGAAATAATAATTGTGTCTAATCTTAAACTACAATTAGAGATACTTGCTATTTGACGCAAAAATTCTTGGGCCTATAATATGATAATTACTGGAATAATCACAAAGTCAATACTCCACTATTTGAATAATGTCATGAGCTGCTCAAAGCTGCTTAAGATATGACAACTGCTAGAGATGAATGTTTATCTTTGAGTAAAATTAAGAAGACGATCTTGGACAGTCAAAGGTAAAATCCCTCAGTTTCTCCATTTCATTATATATTTTTTGAACAGCAATGTTTTCTAATTGCTTAATCCTCTGCCTGTAAGGTACTATAGATAACATGGAACTCAGTTGTATGACTGGCTGCTCCCCTCAAAAGTTAACTATGACACTTATCTACAATTGAAGTGAACTAAGGATGTTTCATCCCATTATATTAAATCATTTTGTGTTCTTAAGTCTGGAGGAGCAGCTTTGATATTACAATCATGTTCCTCCTTCCTTTCATAATAATTTTTTTAATAAGGGCAGGTGAATTGTAAAAGTTTTGTTGTTGCACTACAATATCTATTGATGAATTGATTTATACTAAAACATATATTACTGTAATGTTGTTCAGTTATTTCAGTCATGTCTGATTCTTTATGACTCTATTTAGAGTTTTCTTGAAAAGGTATTGGAGTGGTTTGCCTTCCTTCCCCAGCTCATTTACAGATGAGGAAACTAAATCAAATAGGGATTTGCTCAGGGTCACCTAACTAGTAATGTTTGAACTGAGGAGGATGAATCTTCCTTATTCCCAGACATTGTATCCACTGTGCCAACTAACTGCCTTGAATTACTGTAATAGAATGCAAGTAAAAAAAAAAAAAAAAAAAAAAAGAGTCTTACTATTTTAATCTGAAATTGCAGTTAATCTCATATCCTAAGCAAGTAAGCAATTCTTGTTTGCCAGTCTTTTGCTACTAGTTATGATGTGGAAATAATACCTTTCCAAGGGTAGAATTAACACTAAGATACAAAAATTTTCTAATTAAACAAATTAGTAAATGTTAATAAAACAATAGGATCAGGGTATTTTCTTTAAGGACTAGAATATACATATTTATATAATTAGCTTTCAAATGTTTCCATGGAATAATGCATTTTTAAAAAAATTGCATCAAGGATTTTTATATAAAATTATATTAATTATTGTAAAGAAATTTTAAATCATCTTTTCCCTATTTGCAATATCTGCCTTATAGTTTAAAGAAATAGAAGGGTCCATTTTAAAGATTAGGCTTCTTATAGATTCTTTTACATTTCATTCACTCTTTTTCTGAAAGTGTCTATGTCAGGTATAAAATTTAGGTAAAGATTAAAACAGCAAACTGTATGTAATAACTGAAATTCTAAGAAGTTTTAGGAATTAATTAGATGTTATTCTTATAGCTTTTTTGTTAATGAGATAAGAACTATCATGCTTGAGTAGGTTTTTTTATCATGTTAACTAATTATTGTAATACTAAATTTAAAAGGTTCTGAGTAATCTTTGCAAGTAACTCAGAACCAGAGAAAGCATTTTCAAAGAGGAGCCTCCTGTAGAGATGCCCTGAAAATTACATCCATTCATGAGTATCCAAAAGAAGATATTTCCAAGGACCATGCAACCACCTAGAATATCTAAGACTCCAGATGAAATGTACTGGTTATAAGGACATTGGGAGAGGGTCATTAGGATACAAGGAAACTTGATGTTATTTAATAGTGATCTTCATTGTATTTGATATTGTTTAATCATTTTAGTCATGTCTGACTCTTCATAACCCTATCTGGAATTTTCTTAGCAAAGATACTAAAACAATTTTCCATTTCCTTCTCTAGCACATTTTACAGATGAAGATCTGAGGCAAGTAGAGTTAAGTGATTTTCTTAGGGTCACTCATATAGCCAGGAAATGTCTGAGATAAGATCTCATAAAGATGAGTACTCCTCACTTCAAGTCCAGAATGCTATTCACTGTGCCACCCAGCTGCTTCCTTGTATTATTTGGTCTTTTGTTCATGGTGTTTGTATTTGCTGAGTTTTCTTGGTAATCTTGGTTACATATAACTTTTATCTCTCAAATAAGTCCATGGTAAGCTCTCTAAGTAGTTTGAATCTTTCACTTGAATTTTTTTTCCATTTATTTATTATTTTCCCCCAGTTACATGTAAAAATGATTTTAACATTAATTTTTGAAACTTTGAGTTCCAGATTCTTTTCCTTTCTCCTTCCCACCCTGCCTCATCGAGAAGGCAACCAATTCAAAATAAGTTATATTTGTATAGTAATGCAAACTACTAGAACAAAACATAAACCACCCCCCTCAAAAATAAAGTAAAAAACTATTTTTCAATTTGTACTGACAATATCAGCTCTTTCTCTTGGTGTGGATAGCATTTTTTTCATAACTCCTTCAGACTTATCTTGAAAGATAATATAGCTAAGTCAATCACAACTATTATCACATTGCTACTTTGTACAAAGTACATTTTACTTAACTAACATCAGCTCATGTAGATCTTTCCAGGGTTTTCTTACTAATCAATTCTTATAAAATAATAATATTCCATCATAATCACATACCACAATTTGTTCAACCATTCCCTAATTGATGGTTATATCCTCAGTTTCCAATTCTTTGCCCCCAGAAAAGAGCTGCTATAAACACTTTTATGCTTATAGGTCCATTTTCTTTTTGTTTTGATTTGTTTTTAATATCTTTGGGATATAGAACTAGGATCTCACCTAAAATTGAGAAGTTGACTCAGACCAAAAGTGAATCCATCTCCTCCTTCCAGATTGAGATAGATTCTTTAATTGTTCTCTCTGTGACTTGAATTAATTTTCTTCATACATTAATCAGTCAGGAGAAATTGTGAAAAGCCTAAGATCCAAGTTATAGCAGAAATACAAATACCTACACCAAGTGACCCCTTTTGGAATTCTTATTCTTGTTTCATTTGGATACAGGGAAATGACCTGTTAGCAATCCTTGACATATGGGCCTTGATTGTCCTCCTGCCTTACAATCCTGCTTAAAGTTTGTGTTAGTTTCTTCACTAAAGCTTGTCCAAACTTGTTTCAGAAAGGCTTATGTTAGTGTGCCTTGCTGGTATTGATTATATTAAAAATATTATAGATTTGGCTTATAGATCAGTGATCCATGGGAGACATGTCTTTCATTGATCAAAGCAGGGAATTGAGAAATTGAGAAAGTCAAATTGATTCTATTTTTATTCTATTGATTCTATTTTGCAATTAATTTCATTCTGTATCTCCAGTAACATTTTGTATAACTTCCCATGTTTCTTTGTCTCTGAATTAAAATCCATAAATTCTGTCTTCTTGTAAATCACTATGGCACATTTATGTCAAGGAAACCTGTTGTCTCTGCACCCTAACTGTCCTTACAAGATGTAGTTGAACACAACTAATCAGCATTCTATATCAACTAGGAAAAAAAAATTCTCATTCTTTCTGCCAATAGCAATTAGATAAGTTGATCCTATACCCTGCCTACACATTAATTTTTTTATATCCCCAAACTATAAGAAGTCTTGTGAACCCCACTTTATAGTCTTTTTGTTTACAGAAGAATGACTCAATTCATTAGCTAACTGAATGCCTTAGCCAATAAATTTCTTTGCTCAGTCTTAGCTTTTCAGCAACATCCTTAAGGCTCTGCCTCCAAGCTTCCATTCTGCCCTGATTTGGATATCAACCTCATTCTGAAGGGGATATTAAGTGAATAGTATTTGGGAACTATGTAGTATTTTTTATTTTCCTTTTCCCTCTCCCAAGTAGTATGATCCTAAAATAACTGAATTCTGTCTTTCTAGAATTCCTTGGTCTATGTATTGCTTAAATTACTGGTCGGGGGTAGCCTAGATCTATGAGCAATTACGTGATATTGTATTGTGTATCATTTATCCCTTTTATTAATTCCTATAAAAAACAAAAATAAAGAGTAGTACACTATTATAGCAAGCTTTCCAAAGTTTTCACAAAAAAGATTAAACTTCATTATCATAATAATATTAAGGTGTCTTCCCTGGTCAACCCACAATCCTATTAAAGTTATTAGGATGAAATAAAGGACTCATTTAAATAAAACTCATTTAACAGTTAATAAAACTAAATTTAATTAACCATAGCAAAGAAAGAATATTCAGTAAATATGCTCTAGTTCTTACTTTAGGTATATGCAGTTCTTCTTCATTTCCATATGGAAACGTATCTGTTAGCAGATCAGAGTATGCTGACTTGTTTGTTTTTGGAACATGTATAAGGGACCCTGACTACTTGTTGATGTGCCTTTGGATGACCAGTAAACAATATCAATATGACCAGAAGCTTCAAAGAAACTGTCTACAGAGGCATAGTTTGAGTTAAACAGTCTTGAAATGGATTTTTAAAAAATTTTTTAGGGAAATTAGCTTTATTTTGTTGGGGGAGTGAGTAAATAGGGGACAAGAGAGGTGTGTTCATAGATATTGGTTTTATTAGAGACTTTGTGAAATATATAAGGTCATGGAAAAGGTAGGATTTTCAGTAAGTGGAGGTTCAAGAGGCACTTCTGATTGGGTAACATCATACTAACTACTAAACTTAAGCTAATGATAATAGCCAGAAAGAATGTGGTCTTTCAGTAGCATTCCATAATAGGTATATGGGTCATATCAGTGCCAGGGTGATAGCAATACTTTCTGGGATCTGGTTGTTTTTACTCAATAGAATTACATCAATGCCCAGCAAAGACAAGTGATAGTTAAATGGATATGATATTTAAGGATGAGGGTAGTAATAAAAATAAAGATTTAGATGTTTTTATTCCTAAAATTTTAGAAAGTAAATAAAGGGGAAATATAATAGTTCCTTATCATAATTGTTATTTTGTGGAAGAAATCTAGCTCTTCAGAATGATACAGAATGATTTCTAAAGTCTTGATTTTTAAAGTAAGAGATCTTAGACACATATATTATATCTCTAGTTGGCTGTCATCAAAGGAAGTCAACATTATATTGTTTCATAGTTGTTAACAATTAAAACATAGTATCTTAGTCTAATTGAGTGAAGACTAGAAAAACAGAGTTAAATCCCAGGTTCCAAAAATATCTTAAAGCAAATTACATATTGACATAAAACTTTATATAGAATCAATGAGATGTGTAAAGTTGTCTTATATAAATTATGATTTTCCATATTTGCCAGAATATTGTTTTATTATTGGAGTAGAAGAGAAAAAATCCATTCCTTTATTGTAAATATACTAGAGATAGATATTCCAAATACAAACTGAAATTTGCTTTGAGAAAGGTTAAAGTTAATGGAACAGAAAGCATTCAAGTGTCCTTGGAATAAAACCCCAAGTAAAAACATCATTTTTCTTTCATGAATATTTTCTTTTCTTGAATTCTTTTACTGCCTCCTGTTTTCACACTTTCCCTTCCTTAAGGACCTATTCTGTGGACAAAGTATTTCTGGCTACCGATTATATTGGGCTCTTTTTAGGTTTTTTAAACTACTATGTAGATAAGTGAAGCTAGAGGGATTCTTTATCCATATTAAGAACAGTTTGCTTTTCTTGTTTTCAGTTATATTTTAAAGATCTATAATTCAGAATTATACCTTGCAACTATTATAAATATTTGGATCATTATTTAATTTGAGAAAAAGAAAACAAGACTCACTAAACAAAAATTGAAATTTCTAAGCAAACAACATGTTGCCTAATGGTTTATAATGGAAAGGATAACATTTTAAAGTTGCAAAGGACTTTGCAAATATCACACTCAATCCTCATAATAACTATATAGAATAAGTAGTAGAGGCATTATTATCAATGTTATAGATGAAAAAACTGAGGCTTGAGTGATTTAGTTTCCTTGTGTTAAGAGATAGTATTCAACTTCAGCTCTTCCCAATTCCATATCAATGAATGAAGAATTTATTAAGCATTTTATATATGAGTACAGTATTAAATGTTTGAGACACAAATAGAAAAGTCAGAGGTCTGTTCTTAGGAAACTCATATTCTAATGGGAAAGACAACATATATAGGAGCTTTCAATGGTAAATCAGAGAGGGAGAGAGAGAGTTGGCTTGTAGCTGAAGAGTTCTTAGGATGTTCTTTAGGGTGAAATGTCAAAGCAGATGGTAATATAACTTCTTTAATGGTATTTCTGTTGATGAAAGTTTCTGATGTTGAAACATTTGATAGTGCCAAGAACTTAGGTGACAATAACTTTCTTTTGTGTTAAAGGGCTTCAAAAATGTGTCATCTTTTCTAGAATGCTTTACACTATATCATATTGACTTTCATAGAGATTTTCACATAAATTCTATTGTAATCCTTTTAGAAACAGGGTGCCAAGTTATTGATGTGAATGAAAAAGCATTGATTAAGCATTTACTGTGTGTCAAGCAATAGGGGTACAAATAGAATAAGAAGAAAGTTCCTCTATTCAAATAATTCATAGTTTAATTGAGATTACAAAATGGAACAATAGCAGTGATAAAAATAGAGCTTAAAGATTTCTAAAAATTCTTTATACATTTCATCTCACTTGATCCTCATAAAAACTATTGTTATCACCATATTATAGATGAGGAGAAATGTTTAGAGACTTTCTTTGAGTCACTAAATGTAAAATTCTGTTGTCTCTAAGTTATAATCCTTCTCCGGGAGGAGGTTTCTTTTCTGTATACTCTTTTTCTCTGTGAACAGGTTTCTTGGGAGGCTTCTGGAGCCTTCCCCTCCAAAAGTGTGAGATTGCTGGACTTGTGAATCCATGGGATGTCATCTCTTTGACTCAATCCAGACTCTCTCCTTCCAGACTGCTGTCCAAACTCAGTGTCCTGGGAGGCAGCCTTGGTGGCTCCTTATATCCTCCCAGAGAATGGCCTTGTGGGTATTCCAAAGGTATAAACTCCTTTAAAGGTGTAAACTCCTTTCAGAAGACTAAAGGTGTAAACTCCTAAAGGTATGAATTCTGAGCTAGAGAATTGTTTAGACAACCTGAATTAGCACCTTGTAATCCTAAAATCTTTACTAGTAAATTACTAGTAAATTCAGGTCTTTCTGACTCCAAGCACAACATTCCATCCATTCCATCACTTGATTGTCTATGTAATACTAGCTTCACATATTACATAGGGAGCTTAAGGTTTGTAAAGTACATCAGAGAAAAGTACTATTGTTATCCCCATTTTTCAGAAAAGAGAGACTGAAATTAAGTGAATTGTGTACAGTCACACAGCTAGTGCCTGAGGCAAGATTTGAATTCAAGATTTGAATTTTCTGATTTCAAGTCTAGTGAACATCTATTGTACATCTTACAGATGAGGTCTAGATGGATTGTAGTCAGGAAGAGATAGATAGCCTTTTTGTTAATGGGTCAAGGAGAGTAGAAGAAAAACTCTGAAGTAATCAGGGTCCATAAGGAAAGTTTCTTTGCTAGAATATCTTCTCCACTGCTCCAACCATTAAGATTCATTGAAGCTAACAATATACTATTTTGAAATGCAAATATCTCAAGGCAAAGTTGAACTTTAGTCATCCATCTCTTATTTTGAATTATTATAATATGATAATCAGATTGCTTTCCTTTGATCTAGCAACAGATCCATTGAGAGAACATAAATGGTTTGTGTATGTGTGTCTGATAAAAAAAAATGATCTTGAGACAAGTAAGAAATGTGTATCATGCTAAAAGGGATAATTTTTGGCATACAAAAGGACTTTTGCTAATGGAAACAGTCTTCTAGGAGATGTGTAAGGGACACAAAAAAGTGATGTGGAAAGCTTCCCAGGATACTTGACTTACTTGGAAGTTTAGGGACTTAGTGTTATCCCACTGCCTCTGAAAATAATCATTTACTATGCTATTAAAATTGGGATTTGTAATGTTTGCCTATCATCCAATTTCTGTAGTTTTTGGGTCAAAATAAAAACTATCCTCTTTATGGTTTCCAAATTCAATCCCTTTGTGGTAAGAATATATTAGTTTTGCAGGAATGGTAAATAGAATACTAAGAGGCTGTTGTGGAGAGCAGATCAATGGCCATCCTTGTTTATTCATTGCTAGTGGTGATATCTTCTTTTTCTTTCCTATATGCTTCCTCTTTTCTCTTTCCCTTTCCTTTTCTTTTTTCTTCTTATGGGGACCCAATATTTTGTGTACTAGGTTGCTCAGATATGGGTTAGGTTAGGCTAAATCTTTTTTTTTCAATAATATTTTATTTTTCCAAATACATGTAAGGATAGTTTTCAACATTAATTTTTTTCTCCCTCCTTCCCTTATCTCCTCCCTCCTCAAGACAGCAAGCAATATGATATAGGTTAAATGAGTGCAATTCTTTTAAACATATTTCCATATTTGTGATCTTGTACAAGAAAAATCAGACCAAAAGAGAAAAAAAAAACCACAAGAAACAAACAAAAAAGCTGAACATACTATTCTTTGATCCACAGTCAGTCTCCATAGTTCTGTCTCTGTGAATGTGATTGGCATTTTCCATTCCAAGTTTATTGAAATTGCCTTGAATCACCACATTGTTGACAGGAGCCAAGTCCATCACAGTTTATTATTACATAATTTTGTTACTGTATTTGATGTTCTCCTCATTCTGCTAACTTCACTCAGCATCAGTTCATATAAGTCTTTCTAGGCTTTTCTGAAATCAGCCTGCTCATCATTTCTTCTAGAACAATACTATTCCATTACCTTCATATACCATAATGTATTCAGCCATTCTTCATCTGATGCACAACCACTCAATTTCCAGTTTCTTGACACTATGAAAAGGGAGACTACAAATATCTTTGCACATCTAGGTCCTTTTTCCATCTCTTTGGAATATAGTAATGAGATTGCCAGATGAGGGTTGCACAGTTTTATAATTCTTTGGGTATAATTCCAAATTGTCCTCCAGAATGGTTGGATCATTTCAAACTTCATTCAACAATGTATTAGTGTTTCAGTTTTTCCACATCCCCTCTAACATTTATCATCATCTTTTTCCTGTCATTTTAGCCAATCTTAGAAGTGTAGAGGGGTTCTTCAGAATTGTGTTAATTTGCATTTCTCTAATCTATAGTGATTTAGAGCATTTTTTCATATGACTCAAAATTAATTTCTTCATCTGAAAATTATTTATTCATATCCTTTGACCATTTGCTAATTGAGGAATTACTTGTATTCTTATAAATTTGAGTCACTTCTCTATATGCTTTAGAAATGAACTCTTTATCAAAAACAATGACTATAAAATTTTTTCCTAGCTTTCTGCTTCCCTTCTACTCTTGGCTACATTGTTTTATTTTTATTTTAAATTTCATAATTTTCTCTAGTTCCTCATCCACAGATGTGACAGGTAGACTAGTCCCTTGCTGTACTAATTTGCTTATAATAACACTCTTTATGTTTAAATCATGAACCCATTTCAACATTATCTTGGTATAAAGTGTTAGATACTGATCAATGGCTAGGCTAATTCTTTAAAGGAGTGAGGGAGTCCTTTGCCCAATTGGCTATTTGGGGTATAAACAGTTTTCACATAAGAAGAATAGTTGTAGGAAGTTTTATGCCTTTATGGCATCTGGATTTATGGCGATATCAAAAAGAAAGAGTAAGTTTGTTTATATATGTAAATATATATGTATATATATATATACATATATATATATTTTAAACTTTAGACACTTTATTTTTTTAAATTCACTATTAGTAGAGTTGGTTTTAGTTGCATTTGATGATCAGCAGTGTATTATTTCACTTTTTAAGCTTCAAATCTGAATTGATGACTTTACATATTTGGCCCACAATACTATATGACTTAGAAGCTAACTTACTACTATCCTACCTATCATACCTAATTTTTCTAGCATTCTATTTATCTCTTTAACTTCTTTCTTATTTATTTTGTGGTTTGATTTATGTAGTTCTGAGAGTGCAAGGTCGAGATCTCCCACTATTATAGTTTTGCTGTCTATTTCTTCTTGCAGCTCTCTTAATTTCTCTTTTTAAGAATTTAGATTCTATACCACTTGGAGCATATATGTTTAATATTGATATTTCTTAATTATCTATGCTGCACTTTAGCAAGATATAGTGCTTTTCCTTATCTCTTTTAATTAGATCAATTTTTGCTTTTGCTTGATCTGAGATCAGGATAGCTACCCCTGCTTTTTTTTTTTTTTTAACTTCACTTGAAGCATAGTAGATTCTGCTCCAACCTTTTATCTTTATTCTGTATGTATCTCCCTGCTTCAAGTGTGTTTTCTGTAAACAGCATATTATAGGATTCTGGCTTTTAATCCAGTCTGCCAACTGCTTTCTCTTTATAGGAGAGTTTACCCCATTCACATTTATGGTTAAAATGACTAATTCTGTATTACTTGCCATCTTGTTAACCCTTGCTTATGCTTTTCTCCTTTCCTTTCCCCTTACCCCCTCCCCAGTATTGAACTTGTGAGCACCACTTGCTTCTCATGGCCCTCCCTTTTTTGTATCCCTCCTCCCACCTTAAAGTTCCTCCCCCTTTCTTACCTCTTTTTCTCACAATTTATGCATTTCCTTCTGCTTAGCTTACTCCTTCCCTTCTCACTTTTTTATTCCCACTTTTCAATGCAGTGGGAGAAGTTTCACCATAAATCGAATATGTCTAATATTTTTCTCTTTAAGCCAATTCTGATGAGAGTTAGATACACACTATGTTCATCCCCCTCCCTTCTTTCTCTCAGATATAATAAGTTTCCTTTGCCTCTTCCTGAGATGTAGTACCACCACTTTACCCTTTTTCTGGTAGAATTTCCTTTCTACCTCTAGTTTCTAGAACAAATTATATATGTGTTCTTTATATATTTTTATAACACAAATATAGTTCCCAAGATTTCTTTTTACCTTTTTAGGTTTCTCTTCAATCCTATATTTGGAGATCAAACTTTTTGTTTAGTTCTGTATTTTTCATCAGAAATAGATGAAATTGTCCTATTTCATTGAATATCCATCTCCTTCCCTGGGAAAAAATGCTCATTTTGGCTGGGTAAGTTATTCTTGGCTGCAAGTTCCTTAGCCTTTCAGAATATCATATTCCAGGCCCTTCAATCCTTTAATGTGGATGCTGCTAGATCCTGAGTAATCTTTATTGTGGATTCTCTATATTTGAATTGATTTTTTTCTAGCAGCTTGTAGTATTTTTTCCTTGGTCTGATAGTTCTGGAATTTGGCCACTATATTTCTTGGAGTTTTGATTATAGGGTCCCTTTCAGTAGATAATTGATGAATTTTTTCAATATCTATTTTACCCTCTGTTTTTATAACATCTGGGCAGTTCTCTTTCATAATTTCCTGGAAAATAGTGTCCATGCTCTTTTTTTCCATCATATTTTTCAGAAAGTCCAATAATTCTCAGATTATCTCTCCTAGATCTATTTTCCAGGTCTGTTGTTTTCCCAAGAAGGTATTTGACATTTTGTTCCATTGTTTCATTTTTTTTTTTTTAATTTTGCTTGACTGATTCTTGATGTCTTCTCGAGTCATTCAATTCCATTTGTTCAATTCTGATTTTTAATGAATTATCTTCTTCACTCACTATTTTATATCTTTTTCTAATTGTCCAATTGAGTTTTTAAGTGAGTTGTTTAGTTCTATGGAATTTTTTTCCATTTCGCCAATTTTATTTTTTAGAGAGCTATTTTCTTTTTCCACCTCACTATTTCTGTTTTTCAAGGATTTGATTTCTTTGTCCACTCTATATTTAAATAAGTGGGATGACTTATCCAGACTCTCTTGCCAAACTTCCCTTTCCTTTTCCCATTTTTCTTCTAGCTCTCTTGTGAGAGCCTTTTAAATTTCTTCTATGAGAGTCTTGTGCACTGAGGACCAGATCATATCCCCCTTTGGGGATTCATGTGAAGACAGTCTGTTTTAGTCTCCTCAGGGTTTAAAGTCTGCTTTCTATCTATATAGAAGCTATGAATAGTAGAGCCCATCTTAACTTTTTGCTCATTTTGTCAAAGAAGAATCAAAGAAAACAAACTAACAAAAAAAAATCAACTGTAGTCTGCTTTTTTTTTTTGGGGGGGGCAAGGGGTCTAGATGGTATTACCAAGTTTCCTCTACAGACTTCAGGGGACAGCAGTGAGGCACTAGAAGGACAGCAATGACTGCACTGCCTCTATGCTCTGAGATTCTGAGATCATGCTGAGACATTCCAGGTGGGTGGTCCTGAGAGACTCTAGATTTTGGAGGTTATAGTCTTTACCTGTGTTTACAGCTTCTCTTCTGGTCTACTGGCTTGCTGCCAGGGCAAAGTAGCCCCACTGTGGTAAAGACCTCCCTGAAGAAATGGCTAAGATCACACACCACCCCCCTCAAGTCTGCTCAGTGTGAGTTGCCTTCCATACTCTCACTGTCTGCTGTGCTGCCACTAATTGCCTTCAGTCTGTGCCTGATCTACCCATCCCTGCCTGCAAGCAAAAACAGAGCTTTTCTGGTGAGATTTGAGGGTATATTTTCTTGGTAATTATTTGTGGGTTTTTTCATTTTTTCCTCCACAATAGAATCATAGGATTTTAGCATTTTCAGTTCATTTGGTCTTACAAAAGAAGAAAATAGAGGAACATAAAAGTTAAGTGAGTTACCCAATGTCACTTAGATTGCTGGTGGCATAAGTGATTTTAGAACACAGATCTTTTGATTACTAGTCCAATAGATAAAAATGCCCCATTACTAAACTAAACTGTTATCTAGAATTTTTATACTTAGTAATTGACATATTACTTCAACAACATTTTAGAATTATAAAAAATCTTTTGATAGTGGCTATGGAGTGCTAAGTGGCTTTAAAGGTGGGGTAGGAAAAGTTTTGCTGATATAACTTCTCACAACACAAGAAAGCTTTATCTAAAAGAACACAAATATGTTTCTGGTCCCTGATGGGCTTAATCTTCCTTAAGGCAACCTCCTGATTATCTAGGGATATAAAAAACCTATCCTATGCAGGGTCTGGCTGCTCAGACTTAGTGGATGCCTAAGTTACCAAACCCTAAGGACATATTGATTAGATTTATTTCCAGATGGATATGGAGAACTGACAGGTGGGGAGGGCAGGGAGAAGACATAACATTCAAAGATACCATTATATCTTTGTGCTGTGTTAGGGCAAAGTAAAACTGCTTTGTTAAATCTTCATTGACTTACCAATGCTTCACTTTCCCAACACTGAACCTGAATTAAGAGGTTAAGACTCCTCAGAGTCTATGGATACCTCCAATGGATATTATTCATTTTAATTTCCTCCGTTTACAGATTTTGAGAAAACGGTCTTCAGAGATTGTTACTTGCCTATGTTCACACAGATGGTAAGTGGCAGAATTTGAACCAAGTTTTTTCGATTACAAATACAGCACTATTTAAAAAAAATATGCCATATTGACATCTAAACAAATCAATCCAACCAATATTTATTGAATGCCTATTATATACACATCACTGTGCTAAAATCAAAAAAGTCTTAGATTTGCATGAAAAGTGATCAGCACCATGGCCAGTGATTACAGTGAAATGGAAAACAACTGGCTTGTTTAAGGCAGAGAAGGCAGAAAATACTAGTGAAAGTGATCCATTTTATAAGTCTCCCACTGTATCCAGGGTCATCTCCAATCATCCTGATCTATATGGCCATTGGACCCAGATGGCTCTGGAGGAGAAAATTATATTTATGTCTTTGCACAGCCCTCTCTCATTTAAATTCACCTCAACTGCTTATCATGGTATCAGCTTTCTAAAGTGTCACAATACTGTATATAAACTATGAAATGATATGATGAAATACCATTTTAGGACTATGTCAATGATAGATTTGAAGAACAGATTAATTAAGTAATTGGGCTTGCCACCATGACATGAAAATAGAAAGGAAGAGAGAAATTTTGTAAAGAATACATTCAAAATTTGGTATTTATTTGGATGCATGTCTGAGAGAGAAGTAAAATATGAGTCTAAGTGTTTGACACTAGGCAGTTGGGATAATGGTATCATTAATAGAAATAGAAAAACTAGGAGGGGCAATTGATTTTGGTGGAAAGATGATAAATGTGATTGAATTTAAGGTCGTGATGAAACATTTACAGAGAACTATCTAATAGATAATTCTGTGTAATTGCAAAAAGTCCCTGTCAGTCAACAAACCTTTAGTATATGGCTACAAAGACAAAACAAACAAACAAACAAACTATTACTGCTTTCAAGGAGTTTGTAGTCTAATAGGAAAGATAACATACAAACATCTATGTACAAATAATATGTGTGTGCATACATATATACATGTGTATATATGGGCAGCTGTATGCACATACACACATACACATACATACACATGTATGGGACAGCTAGGTGGCACAGTATTTAGAGCACTAAAGGCTGGAGTCAGGAAGATCTGACTTCAAATTCACCCTTTGGCACTTACCAACTATGTAACCCCAGGCAAATTATTAAATATTTTCTCAAGGTTGTCACCTTCCAAGCCTGATGATTTTCAATTATGTACGCAAATTTCTTTTGAGGGCTTCTGAATAAACAAAATTTAAATGAATATCAGTATAATTACCTTCTTGCTGAGATTACCTCCAATTTATCCTGTCTATATCTTATTTGTACATAGTTGTCATGTTGTCTCCTTCATTAGAATGTTGAACACCTAGAAGACAAGAACTGTTTCTGCCTTTCTTTGTATCTCCAGGGGTTAATGCCAATGGTGCTTAATGAAATTTTGTTGACAATATACTATTAAATTCATATTATTAGGCAATCATTTAAATATGGTTAATATATGTAGTATACACCATGAAGTGTGGAATAAGGTCTGGTGGACAAAGATAAGGTCTTGGATTTAGAAAGACCTATGTTCAAATTCTTTCACTGACATATGGGTTAGTCACTGAGCCTCTCATTGTCCTAGGGAACTCTCTAAAATTGTAAGTTGCAAAGCAGGTGCTGATATTTTTAGTAGGACTTTTCCCAATGAATGTTCCCTGTAACAGTGAAACCACAGGTCCAGTCCAAAAAAAGCAAAACATGAGTGAGGTTGTATGGATGTGTACAGATATGTGCTCATGTGCATGCATGTACATTCCCAAAGAATATTTTATTAGTCAGATCATTTCAATTTCTGCTTTTGTAGATAAGAATTTAATGTAAAAACTAGATTACAAATCTAGTTTTTACTTGTAAAGAAAGGTGAGGTTATGCTGGCTGATGCCTATAATTCTAGAAATGTAGAATGGTGAATGGATCACTTAATCATGGGACTTCTGAGCTTCAATGGGCTATGCTGATCTTTTATCTATTTGGCATTAAAATAATGAAATCATGGGAGTTGGGGAGAGGAGAGGAGTATAAACCAGGTTGTCCAAGAATCAAGCAGCCTAAGTTTGAAGGAAAATAGTTCAAAATTCTTGTACTGATCAGTTTAGGATCAGTAGTTTCTGTACTTCCAGCCTAGTGTATGTAGGGATATGCAGTCTTTAAAATAAATAAAGAAGTTAGTGTTAGATCCATCTGTTCACTTAGGTTAGAGGTTTTATAACAGTTTACTATATTTATTCAATTCAGGATTTCTAATTAAAAAAATTTCCATATGAATTGTTATGAACTGTTGCTATGAGGACCTATTTGGAAATTCCAAATTAAATTTATTGAAGTTTTATATTGTATGCTCTAGTTCATATAATTTGAACGAGAAGAATCTGTGTTTCAAGTGCCTTCTGTCTATATATTTGCTTTTATCTTGAATATTTTAGCAATTTATCTTACTTTCAGGCTTTTGTGGTTACTCTTCAATACATTTATTTCTTATAGTAGCACTCAGCTAGACATACTTAAAACTAATTGCCTGAGTCTGGAGGTGAGCAGTTTCTCAATTCTATTTGTCCTTGTTCCAGTGAATGAATATTAGACTGTTGTTGCTTTTTATGACAGTCAACAGTTAGTAAGTTAACATGCATAGGATCTCCCAGATCTGTACTTTTTTCAAAACCTAAAATATAATGAATTTTCCAAGACAAGTATGTGTTAAAAAAAAAATAAACACAAAACCCCAAAAAAACCTAAACAAGTTACTGAAAAACAGAAAGCAACCTAGGATTAAAAAAAAAAAAGTGATTAAATCACTACATTTAACCTTTAACTCATTCTGGAATTCACTTCTTATCAAATCTTCTAATAGTGTGTGCCATATTTTATACTCAATATAGTACTTGAAACTCAACAATTTAAATTAGACTTCCCCCAAGTGATAGAATAAATATTTTTAAAAACTGAAAATAACTTTATATTAAAATGTGCAAAGAAACATAAATCCAGGCAGCTCAACATTTTATCAGAGATAAATAATATTTGTCCCATCAGAATTTACTATTAAAGGATTCCTTTATTCAAGCTGTAACATTTGAGGTCAGTCAAAAAAAATTATGTGTTTTCCACAGAGCAAGGCACATTAGGGATTACAAAAAAAAAAAAAAAAATTGGAGCTCACTGTCCTTAAAGGTCTTACAATCTAAATTAGTCGATAATATATTTTGAGAGTATCTAATATTCTAGTTGGTATATGATTTAATCAATATTAATATTTACCCTGTTATTATAAATTACAACCTAGATATGTCTATATAAATACTGTTTGACTCATCTAATCTTTTTTTTACCCTCTATGCCCTCTCTGTTTTCCTATGACTATTCTATAGTAGTTTTACTCAGAATGAGGAGGTCTTTCTTGTTTCTTTTTGTTATCACAAGTATACAAATGAAACATAAAGGCTCTCCACTGTTTATTCTTCATGTTTATCTTATGATTAGTCCATTGTTTTGTTCACAAAATTTTTATAACATCCTTTATAGCAGAGGTGGTACAAAAGCTTGGCACATTCAGCTTGCAAAACTCCCTCCTGGGTAAAATCAGATTAAAGTATAACTGGATAATGTTTAACAAAGTAAATAAAATCACAATATTACAAAGATAATGTTAATTTGTGTTTTTCTGAATCAATATGCCTTGATAAAAATGAACTGGTCCATACTAGTCCCAATCACACAGTGCTACATAAAAAGGTCAGAACAGTAATAAAGTGTGTTTGTTGTCAAGGAGTTCACGGACTAGTAGAGGAAATAATGTACAAAAAACTATGTACAGACAAGATATACACAGGAGATAATTTCAGAGGGGGGTGATTAGCATTAAGTAAGAATCAAGAAAAGCTTCTTATAAAAGATGAGATTTTATCTGAGACTTGAATGAAGCCATGCAAGCCAGATGATGTTGATGAGGAAGGAGAAAGTTCCAGGCCTAAGGAATAGCCAGTGAGAATGCATGGAGTCTGGAGGTAGAGTGTCTTGTTAGAGAAACAACAAGGACTCCACATGTTTAGATCAATTTTTAAAGGGGAGAAAGAGATTACAAGACTGGAAAGGTAGGAATAGGCCAGATTGGAAAGAGCTTTAAAAGCCAAACAGAGGATTTTATATTTTATTCTAAAAGTGATAGTCACAGAAGCTTATTGAATAGTGGTGTGACATGATCAGATCTGAGTTTTAGAAAGTTTAGTTTGATAACCAAGTAGAGGAGACATGTCAAACTCAAAATTCTAAGTGTTGCCTGAACCAGATTAAAATATAGTTGAAAAATGTTTAATAAAATAAATAAAAAATATTACATACATATTGTTAATTCAAGGCAAGGATAATAAATAAATAAATATAGTGTTACTCTGGGCAAGTCACTTTAGCTCTCATATCTCTAAACAATTTTCATAAATTGTAGAGAAGATGCTAACTTCTAGTGATAGAAGGAATTTCTTCATCTGGAAGTTCCAATGAGATCATAGTTCCAGTCTGTTTCCCCACTCCCTATAATATTAGTGTAATCATTATTTAGTTTTTTTTTCCCCTAAGATGTTTTTTTCCCTTGTTTCTCATTTCTTGTTATCTACTTTAAAAGGTCAGGAGTAAGATAGAGCAACTGTACATCTCATCTTTTTTTTTTTAATTATTATGATTCTTTCTTGCTTTTTTTTTAATGGTCTGACAGACAACTGACTCCAAAATAAATATTACACCAATAACAAGTCTTTTCCTATCTATTAAAATTTAATCTATTATGTTTTTATTATAAATTATTTGGTATTCACCACAATTAGCACTTATCAACTATTTTTTGAGTGTTCGTGATAGAAAGGCATAAAACCTGCTTGCAATCTATAGTATAGGTATTTGTCTTTTCTCATTGCTTTTTCCTAAACTATATTTTTCTTTCTAGTCTCTCCTATTTCTGTACTTGTACTAAAGTCATTCAGAGTGCATGTTAATTTAATTTGAAGAGTCTTACTGAATTCTTCATAAAATTCCTCTACTTTTTCATTGTTAGGAACCAATGTTGGTGAATAAGCTGCAGTTGTTTTCATGGTGGGCTTAATGCAAATACTTATCATGAGTATTGCTATGCAAGATAACTAGATATACAATAAATTAATGTTTGTTTTTAATTTTTTACATTTTTAGGGTTTTGTATATCATTTTTACATTATAAACACAAAATACTCTTACTTTGTTAAAGATTTCTTTAATAAAATAAAAAATAGGAGATGTAATAACAATATAGGAGATAATAACATTCACCTCATATTTTTAAAAAAAAAATTTTATTGATCTATTTTCTCCCCTGCTTTATTGAGGGAAAAGAAAAGAACTTGTAAGAACATATATAGTTAAGCAAAACAAATTCCTTCAATGCTGTATATACACACACAAAATGTCTCATTTTGTACCCTAAAGCCATCACTTTTCTGTAATGCATAGCACATTTCATCATCAGCTATTTGGAATCATGAATGGTAATTTTATTGTTCATAAGTGTTATAGCTTTCAAAATTGTTTTTTACAATTTTGTAGAATTGATCTGCTTCTACTCATTTAATTTTTGTTATTGTTGTTTATAAAAGTCCTTATTTAAGTCTACCCAAGTCTTTTTCAAATGATCTATTTCTTCAATTTTTTATAACACAATAGTATTATGTCACACTCAATTGCTGGACATCTTAGTTTCCAGTTTTTTTTCTACTATGAAATTATGTTATAATTATTTTTGTATATAACTTTTGTACATTTTGATCCACAAAGTCTTTTCTTCTTTCTTTAGTTTCTTTTGGGAATAGGTCTAGCAGCAGTGAAATAATACTTACATATCTGATAAAATCAACTTTGCCCAGTCTTGTCTTTGCTCCACAAGTCATCTGTAGATGAGCTACAATTTTCTACTTGCTTTTTCTTTCATTTGTGGTAAGCACAGCAAGACTGAAAAGATTCAGCTCTTCCAATAATATGTCAATTGGACAAAGATCTTATCTTTGGAATACCAACAGTCAAGTAAAAGTTTATAAATGATCTTAAAAGCTGTTTGACCTTAGTACTTCATGGCCTCTTTTTCTCCATTGTGCTCCTATCATTACAGAAATAGAAGGGAGTTAAATGGACAGTCATTTTGTATTTTTTCTATGTTTCATGAAAATTTCCCTGACCAAAAAATTTATCACCAAGTGGTAAGTCTACTAACACTGAGTTGGCTGTAAAGCAGACTCAGTCTGTTGCCAGAGCCATAGCAAAAGAGTGGCAGAACCAGCCAGAGTTTATACTTCCTTGAAAATGCCTTCAGGAAGCTAGGAACATCATGATGACACCATGAAGTAATGGAGCAAGTTTTTATGGAAGTAATATATAAAAAAGGAGTAATGATACCCATACCAGAGTTCAAATGAGATATTTATAATTTTTTACAAACTTTAAGGTTTTGAACAAATATCAATTACTATTAATAACTGTAATACACATGCACTACTTTTATGTCTACCCCTGTGCTTTACACAATATAGCTACTTAATAAATGAGGATAAGAACAAAAAAAAAAAAAAAAAAAAAAAAAAAGGCAAGCAAGCAAACCAGGTATCCCAGAATATGTCATTTATTCTCAAGAAGTGTGCATTAAGATTAAATTTGGTCAATATAAATCAGATTAACAGCTTTAGCAGTTAAAAAGATTAGCCTTTTTATAAAAGATATTTATTTTATTAGTTTATGATGTCAAGAACATTTGTGAACTTCAAATTCCCAAACAAAGGAGTTTAACATAGTTAAAGTTGATTGGAAGTCTCAGGAATTTATTGAGTAGAGAGTTGCCTAATCAGACCTGTCTCAGGGGAAATCTCTTTAGATGAGTGGAGGTATGGAGATTGGATTAAAGAGGAGAGAATCCTGAGATTAGGAAACCCATTAGTAGGTTTTTGTAATATTCTAGGCTTGAGATAATGATCACTTGAAGTAGAGTGATGAAAATGTGCACTGCAAATCTAGGACAAATTTGAGAACTATTATGGTGGTAGAAATGATAAGATTTGACAACTGAATGGATATATGGAGTCACAAAGTCAATAGTCAAGAATGACACTGAAGAAACCTCAATGCCTAATTTGTGACTGAAAGCATAGTGGTACCCTTGACAATAGAGAGAAGTATGAGAAAATATCAGACACGGGGACTAATGGATTCTATATTGGACATTTTGAATGTGAGAAATTTATGGGACATCCAATTCGAAATGATTACTAGGCAGCTTATAATTGGAAACTATAGCTTGTAAGAGAAATCAGGGCTAGATATTTTTCCCTCCCCTAGACTTGAGATATTTGATCTGATTTGGGGAACATGATTTATCCTCATTGCCTAACTAAATAAAAACAATAATAAGTTGTGTTACAAAGGATAAGGGACTACAAGCCATGAAAGGTGGTGAATCTCCTGATATTAATTCACATTCTCAAACCATTTCCAGGTCAAAGGGCAAAGCTTTATTATGATGCTTAGCAAGCTGGCAAAATTCCTAATGAATTCGAAGGTAACAAGAGGAGAAGTGGGATCTTTTATGACCAGGGTGTGACAACTATGCTAATTGTGTATGAGAATAATTGATTTGGAACCCTACTCTATTCCAATCAGTTTGACAAAATCATATCAATGTCTTCTTTATAAGGCCCTAAAGCTGTGAACTGCTTAGTTTACTTGCTTAATTATAGAAACTTAACTAAAAGTCCTCCATCCTTGTTTTTCCTTGTCTTGGTGATGAAGCTCAGACAGGTAGATGTGACTCATCTACATAGAAAATCCCCCCAAATATTTTTGTACTTCCAAACTAATCTCTTGTCCAATGGGAGCAGGTAATTTATGATACTTTGGTTACTGATCATGAGTGCTTGTACTGTTGTGCCACAGTTCTCTTTTAATTGTCCTGACTCAATTTCCCTAATTTTCCTGACTCAGTTTCCTTAATTGTTCTGCCTCAATCCTCTTAGTTGCAAACTCTGTCTTTGGTTCATGAAGACTGATATAACCCAGGGCTATTTGCTCTAAGGTTATAAATTGTCTATGTATAAACTCAGAAAGGGGGAATCCAGACATTCTGTCTCTAGCCGGACACTTTCTTTCTTCCCAGTTTGTTAGAATTTATATTCTTACCCCCCACCTGTCAGAACTGAAGTAATGGTTCCTTCCAGGAGATTCCCACTCACCAGAGTTTGGACTCTACCCTCCTGCCTTTGTTTAGTTATGTGTATAAATATATCTTGGAGGACTCACGTTGGCTGCTGGTTGTTGGATTCTTGGAGAAGATAGTCTCATTCAGCCCTGGGACCAAACCCTGGATCCATTTGGTGCCAGTAAATCTCTCCCCTTTCAAATAAAATATTAAAAACTCTCTAATCTCCATCCTGCCTCAGTTTCTCTAGCATTACAGTACCATTTCTTCCTGCCCAACCTAAGGAGAAGCCTTTCCATCTTATGTGGAGATATTCTTTGCTTCACCCAACTTGTAACCCTGTTGACATTATTTTGCTTATTTTAGCTTATGTATCATATATCAACTGATGGAATTATTCTGTATTTGGTATATCTGTTCTTGAATATCTGGACATCTAGTCCTATAAAAATAGGGCCCTGGAAGGAGGAGACATCTGATCCTGAGGAAGATCTGAAGTCCATTTCATTAGAGGGAACCATGAACCCTTTAATAACATACCATTGGCTCAGAACTCTCCCTTAGTCTCTTTTATTGTAAGTTGGATAATTTTAATCACCATATGTATGTGACAGTAAATCAACGAGCAATCATGGTCATTTATACAAAATTTATACAAGATAATCTCTGGAGTTGAGATATTAACCTTCAGATTATGTAAAGTAACAGTGAGAGTCAGTACAGGATAATTCTGACAATATATGATAATTTCTTCAGTACAAGATAATTCTACAGGGATAGTTTGCTCCCCACAAGGGCCTACTCAGACCTTTCAGGTACATGGTCATTTGCTTTAATCCATTTACTCTATCAGTCCTAGTACATGGACTGTTGATTTTATTTTTTTCTGTCTTTTTCACCTGCTAGGCAGCAACATTTGTTAAGCTACTTTTCTATGAAAACAAAACCAAAAGTAAAGCACTGTAGTGGGTGTGATATAGGTGAGAGGTGATATAAAAAGAATAAAATACCTTTGCTAGGAAAGACTTACAACTGAGATTTAGAATGGATCCCTTAATGCTGGTTGTGTTCCATGCATACCCAAGATCCACAAGAACCCTGTGTGATGATGATAATGATGAAGCACCTAGGGAAAGCTGATGACAGAATTCTTTACTTTCCATTTTGAACTCTAAGTGATCTCATTTAGAATCACTTTTCTCTAAAGGGGTGAGTATATTGTAAAAGACTGATTTAGTACCTCTTTTTGAAAGCTGAAAAGTGAAATTCTCTTGACAGACTGCTTATTTTCCTTTCAAAGGGAAGTGCAAAAATCATTTTTCAAAATAAACAATTTAAAATATGTTTAAAACAGTCAGCATAAGAAAAATCCCTTAATCTATTATTGAGGAAACCTTAAGGAGTGAGTACCGTTTTGCTTTAAAACCACTTCAGACAGTCACCTTAGCATATATATTGAATAACATATAGCACCTGCATCATTCTTCTTTGGGTCTCCCAAAATAATTGGCCCTTAAAGTGCTATGAGGGATCACAGCCACTCAAAATCATAATTCATGAGTTCCCACTGATGTATTTATTTTTTCTCTAGACATTTAGTTCAGGGGACTTACCAAGTAGGATTGAGATGAAAGAGTCAGGCAGGTAGTGGTCATAAAAGGAAAGACAATTAATGGAATACCATAGTAAAGAATCATAGTAGAACATTTGACTCCATAAACCTAGGGCACACTTTCTGATAAATATACAGACTATCAGAGGGAGAATAGTAACATGTGATCCATACATGTCATTCATACATAGAGAACATTAATGTGTTCAGGGTATATATGGGGGAAGAAATAGGCTTCTGATTTTCAGGCCTACTGATAATGCCTTCTGATGTTGTTATTAGACTACTATTATTGGCCTAGCTTCCCAATGAGTATTATATCTCTGCTAGTTATGTTACTTCTCTGATTCCTGATATTCTTGTGGGAGTTGGGTATGTGTGCTATCTCTGCTGGGTGTTGTGCCTTATTCTCAATTTATGGAGTTGATTCTGGCTATTTTATTTTCAGTTTGCTAGGATTTAATGGCTATAACCTCTCCCCTATAAGAGCTCTAGTCATAGTCCCTGTGCCCAATTAACAAAAGTCAAACAGAATGCTTACAAGCTAAGATCAAGTCTTTTCTTTTAGGACTTAAAGTCTATGGAAAATCTCAGTCTTGTCTGTTAGCAATAACTAAGTTAGTATTAGACATTTCTAAGAACTTCTTTGGCTTAGTACATAACTGCATCTGATCAGAGCAAAAGGCAAGCTAAAGAAGCAAAATCCCTTGCTCTCCCTCAACCTAACTGGCATTCCTGCATTTATTATTGCTATCTATTAAGTTTAAGACCTCAAATGTTTTCATACTGTATTTTGGCCAGTGGAAAACCTCATTGTCTCACTACATGCATTGTTAAAAAAAATTCCTTGATCACTCCCAATAACCCTATCTAAAGACAATTCTGATTGCAAAAATCCGAGCTCAGAATTTTATTTTAGTATAGAAAAAAAGCAGCAATAAAACATTGTTCCCATGAATCCAGGGCACACTTGCCCATAAATACATAAATCTTAATAATAATAGCTAACATTTACATAACACCTATCATTTGCCAGGCATTGTATTAACCATTTTACAAATACCATTTTACAAATACTATGGGAAGATAAACACATGAGGGAAAATATGTGTTCAAAAAGTGCCTGTGGAGAGAACACAAATAGAGCACACATGTAAGGAAAGTGTGTGGCCAGGGTAGATAGGAGCAAATTATAACTTCTGATGCCAAAGGGTCACTAATGTCTCCTAGTAATGTCATTGCTCTGTTCCTTACTTATCTTAGCCAGATTTATGATCTCTAGATGGATGAATAAATACTCTCTGTAGCATGCTGTAATACAAAATATAATTCTGTTGGATATATAGTCTTTACTAGGTGCTGCCTTGCTGTTGGATGCAGCTTGGTTGAACATGTAGACCTTGTCTGACATACAGTATCCAATAGCTGCTGCCATGTATAGTCCTACTGGACATTCAGCTATGGAGTTTCTTTGCTTCTGGCATCAAGTGACATCCAATGATATTTGCTTGTTCTTAATTAGAAGAATAGACTCTGCCATAATATTTTGGTAACTTCTAGGGACTTTGTTCCTATAGGCTTTTAGATAAATGATTATTCTTAAGTATAATAGTACCTTTTCGTAGGATTGTTGTGAAGTTCAAATAAACTTTTAAAGTGCTTAGCATATAGCAAGTACATCTTTGCAGGCATCAAACTAGTGTCTTCTAAGTTTTCTTTTTCTTTTTTTCCTTTAGGGCGTAACCTGCCTGTTCTTTTCAAGAATGTTGATTGAGGATCTTTCTGTCCTCATCAAAAATTTTTTTTCCTCCAGATATCAAGCTTATTAGGACACAGAATATTATCCTCCCTCATAGATAATGCACTATGGCTTCTCTTTTCTTTGGACTGAACTTCCTGGTTGTTGGGTTTGGGAAAAATACTTTACCTTATTGTGTATATATCCTGATTTTAATATCTGAAGATTAAATTTCACTAAATCATCATCTATGGAGATTTTAATCTCTCAAGATTAGATTTCGCTAAATCATCATCTTCCATATAGAGGAACAGGGAATTGGGAAGGCATAGGGACAAAACTGAGTTCAAGGAGGCAAAATCATTGTGTCTCCTACTTGCTTAACTATATTTCTGGCCTAAAAGAGATTTAAGCTCACCCTTATCAGTCTCTTAGACCTCATGGGAAAATAGAGTAGGAAGAGCAACCAATGGGGATGTTCTCTTTTCCCTTCTATTTCTCCTTTCTTCCAACTCTGAAATATTCTGAATCTACCTGCCACTGATTATCTCAAAAGTTGCCCTTGTCATCATAAAAAAAAACTAAAGGCAAAGGCAAGTGTCTGATTTGTCACTATACCTATCATCATGTAAATCAGGAGTTTGATTTCATTCACTCATAGCTAGAGACCCTGTGAGTATTACTTTTCTACAAGAAGAGATTTTAAAAGTTCATTTATCTTTCTTCATGCCATGAAGATACATCTAGCTTAATCTAAGCTTCATGGCCACTTTTGGTGAGCTAAGATCCAATAATCCTTTAGTAAACAGTTGTTATCTATTGGCAGAATGACTAGAGGATAGGTTATTTGGGAAAATTAATAGCTATCTGCCCTCAGGAGCTTTATGTTGTTCCATCAACCAATATTTTGGTTGCTTTATTTATTGTGAGGAAACAAGTTTAAATCCTAGTTAAGAAAGATTGCTTAAATTCACTATTAAAATTTTCTGCTCTGATATAAGCTTGGTTTTGCATTCAAGACGGAATGGGATCATGCCATTGCTAAAGTGTAGATTCATCGAGGATATGTGTTGCAACTGTGTAGGAATTGCAACACAACCTCTTCTATATATTAATACATAAGTCTTAAAACGTTGCCTATGGCTCAGAGAAATTAAATATATGTTCACACAATTAGTAAGAGTCAGAGGCAGGATTAGAACACGGATCTTTCTAATTGTAGCATTCTCTCATTAAAAAAAAAAATTATTATTATAAATTTCAAATGGTTAGAACCTATTTCTACTATTGTAAATACCTGGTAAGAAGGAAGATTTTTCACTTTTCTTTTAAAATAAAATGAAAAATATCTCCGTATCACTGGTTATCAATTACTTATGGAGAATTTTATAATCCAAATGCAATTATAAGACTTCTCCTTTCTATTTCTGCTTCTCTGATGACCCAGAACAAGTGAATTTACTTCTTTTGACTTTTGTTTCCTCATTTGTAAAATGAAATGGAATAGGATGTTAGTCATTTGCAATGTAAGGGGAGAAAGGGTCCTATTTAGGAAGTTCTAGCTAGTGACTGCTGGGCATAAAATCAGAAAAAAAGACAGGCACAGAAACATCAATCAGCTAGGGAACTTAAGACTTGATTAGAACAGAAGATTCCAGATATGAAATATTCCAGAAAAAGGGCAAGGTAGAAATCTTGGGATATGAAGTCAGTGATAGCTAGGGAAGAGGTAGCTTCATAGGCAAAGAGAACAGTATAGGGGGAACAATAAGAGGTTTTCCTCAACTACAAGTAGTTCTTTGGAGAAAAAAAAAAGTATATCTGGTTTAAGGTGAAAAAAGAAAGAGGCAACTAGATAGTACAGAGGAGAGAGCAGTGGGCTCAGTGTGAGAAAGATTCATCTTCCTAAATTCAAATGTACCTAAGATATTTGATAGCTGTGTGACCCTGGCCTGAAGGAGGTTTAAACTCACCCTTACCAGTTTTCCCATGGTGAGCAACCAATGGGGATGTTCTCTCTTTTTTTCTACTTTCCCTTTCATCCAACTCTGAAATATTCTTAATCTACCTGTCACTGAGTATCACAAAAGTTGGCCTTGCCATCATAATAATAATAATAAATAACAAAAACCTAAAGTGTCCCAGTTTCCTCATCTGTAAAATGAGCTGGAGAAGAAAATGGCAAATCATCCCAGTACTTTTGACAAAAAAAAAAAAAAAAAAACCCAAAAAGAATCATAAAGACTCAGACATGACCAAAAAATGACTAAACAACAACAATGAAAAAAGAAATAGGGTTTGAGGATTGAAGAAATTTACACAAGAGGTAGTGACTATGTATAGTGTGTGTGTGTATGTGTAGTGTAGATATAGAAAAAGTTACATCCCATATGATGAAGTAATGATAGAGGGAAGAAAGAAAGAAGGTGAAATCGGATTGGTTTCCTTTCATTCCTAGAGTGTCATTTCCTAACAAAGCAAATGAAATAGTTGTCTTTCTGGCTCTCACAGTTACTAAGTTTTGTGAATATTTCTATGGGTGGAGGAGTCATGATAGCAGAATAAGAACTAGCAGTTTTGCCTTTGCTTCTTCACAAATAGTATAATGACTAACAGAGAGATCGCAACAAATACTTATTGACAAAGTCAAGAAAAAAGTCATAATGAATAATTTTTCCTCCAGGGCATTGAAGGACAGAGAGATCTAAGGACATTGGGTTTGGAATGGCCGGGATACAGTACAGGAACAGCAGCAGCAGCACTACCATCACTACCACCACCTCAATGCCAGATAGAAGTAGTAATGGGCTATGGTGGTGTTGGCAGCAGCCCCTAAGGCAGCTTAGTGACTGAACACCTGGATAGAAAAGAGATCCTGGAAACCCCCATACTAACAGTAGAAGGAGAAATGGATGTCATCTGGAAAATCTATATTATGCAATTCTGAATCACTGCTCCAGGGCAGAAATGAGTGGTTGTCAAGGTCTCAAGGGAACAAGAAACCCTACTTGTATAAGGAACAGAGAATAAGTTCTCACATAGCTGTGTGGCTTGGAGCCAAAGGAAGAATGGAGACTCAGTTCTAATTTTTATCCTCACATATACACCTTAAATGGAAAAAAAAAACAGGACAGAAGGCAAAAACAAAAGGGAGTTAGTTAATTGCTCTGAACATGCAGAACTTTCCATTAACCTAACTGTGAGTGAATTCAGCAGTATTCTATAAAAACTCAAGCACACACAATCCAGTAGATGCAAACTGGAATAGGAATTTGCAGAGAGCAAACCAGTAAACATAAACAGATCTTTCCCCAGATAATAAATACTGCCTGGGAAATCTCCCAGATACCCAGACTGATCTATGAAAATTGCAAAAGGACAGAAACGATAGTCAGTCATTCCCCTCAACCCACAAATGTGAGCAAAGTCCAAAGTTCAAAGTAGGTTGAAAATAAAATGACTGTCAAAAGATACTCTGGTGATAGGAAAGCTTAAGATATAAGAAGAAGATAATGATTGGAAAATGTCTACAAGCAACACCTCTGAGGAAAAAAATGCATAGTGACCCAAGCAGACAAGAATTCCTGGAAAAGTTAAAGAGATTTTTAAAAGAACAAAAGAACTTTTAAAATCAAGAGAGGAAAAACTGGGCAAAGAAATAAAAGCTATGTAAGAAAACTTTGAAAGAGAACTAACATCTTTGTAAAAGAGATAACAAAAATACTAAAAAAATTCCTTAAAAATCTAAATTGGCAAATGGTAAAAAAAAGTACAAAAAATAACTGAAAACACACACACATATACACCCCCCCCACACACAAACCATAGTTCCACCAACAGAGCACATGTATTCTTGTCTTCCTCTATCTACTCTCCTCTATTTTCTTATATTTGTAATTGTTTTTATTGTTCCATTAAAATATAAAATATCCTATTTATAACTGTGAGAGATATATGATCTTTCTCTTCAGTTTTTATGGTATGATTTTTAATATTAAGATCCTAAATTCATTTAGAAGGTATTGTTAGATGTTGGTCTGAGTCTATTTTTTTTTTATCAAGATACTTTCCAATCATCATTTTCATCCTTTGAAATCTGTCCCAATCTGATAGGTGTAGATGGAGTTTCTCAAAGTTATCTTAATTTGCATTTTTAAATTAGTATTAGTGATACGGAGTATTTTTGAAGCATATCATTGTTTATAGCTTACATTTTTCCATTTGAAAACTGCTTGTTTATGTCTTCTGTATACTTAAATCCTGAGAAATGTCTTTCCTTCTTTCATTTTCCTTGGGAATCTCTAGTTAAGACACATAAGACACATGATCTTTCCTTTTTGTGTTCTAATGTGTTCACATTACTTATTTTTTATTTTTAAAAAATGTTAAATATTTTTATTTATGTTTTTTATTTTTTAACGTCATCAAGAGTCATTCTCAGGATTCCCTGCTCTCCTATAGTCATCCTATATATAAAATAAACATATATATAATATATAAAAGTAGAAAAAACCTAGCCCTATTGATTGATAAAATCTGAAAATATGTCCACTGTGTCATTCTTTGAACTGCTCCACAACAATTGTATATTTTTAAGGGTGTACTCTCATATCTTTTTATTTTTAGTCATGTTTGATTTTTATAATTTTGTTATGTTCATTTTTGACTCTTTGGTCTATGGTTGTTTTTTCATTTGCATTTCTATAGTTATTACATATATTGTTTTCTTGGCTCTGTTTCACTCTGAATCAATTCATATAGATCTTTCTATGCTTCTCTATATTCATCACATACATCAATTCTTACAGAACAGTGATATTCCATTACATTAGTATACCACAATTTGTTTAGCCATTACCCAATCAACGAGTATTTACTTTATTTACAACTTTTTTTTGCTGTCACAAAAGCTGATGCGATAAATATTTTAATGTAAATGGCAATTTTTTTTTAATCAATGGCTTTTTTGAGTGTATGAGTCCAGTAATGGAATCTCTGGTCCAAAGTATATGGATATTTAGTCATTTTATTGTGTAATTTTGAGATTACTTTCTAATTCCATTCTATTCTATCACCTTGTACCATTCCATAGTTCCATCAATAATGCACTATGAGTCTGTCATTCCATACTTCTTACAATATTGACTATTTCCATTTTTTAGGGGTTGTGAAATTAAATCTTGAGTTTGTTTTGACTTGCATTTCTCTTGTTATTAGTGATTTTTTCATGTGACTGTGAATACAATTTTTTCCCTTGAGGACTGTTTGTTCATATCATTTGACTACTTATATATATCAAAAAATGCATATTAGTTTTCTACATATGTGTATATGTATATATGGATGTGTACTGCTTATATGAAAGTATAACACATGCACACACATGTATATAAGTAATTTATAAATCTTAGATACCAAACTCTTATCAGAGAAATTTTATATAAAAAGTTTTCTCCATTTATCTACTTCCCTTTCTAGCCTAGAAGATAGCAGATAGCACAGACATTAGAATGATAGGTTTGGAATAATTAAGATCTGAGTTCAAATCCAGCTTCTGACACTAGCTTTGTAAACAATGGCATGTTTGCCTAAGTTTCTTCAGTTATAAAATAGGGATAATAAGAGTACCTAGGGTTGTGAGGATCAAATGAGATAATATATTAAAGTATTTGGCACAAAGTGCCATATAATAAATATTTATTCTCTTTACCCTTCTTTGTGTGCATTACTTTTTGTCTGTGGAGTTTTCATGTAATCAAAAATTTCTATTTTCTTATATTTGTAATTGTTTTTATTGTTCCATTAAAATATAAAATATCCTATTTATAACTGTGGGAGATATATGATCTTTCTCTTCAATGTTTATGGTATGATTTTTAATATTAAGGTCCTAAATTCATTTAGAAGGTATTGTTAGATGTTGGTCTGAGTCTATTTTTTTTTATCAAAATACTTTCCAATTTCCTAGAAGTTATCATCAATGAGGACTTTTTCTAGTAATTTATGTTTTCTCCTTTATCAAATATTTGAGTTCCATTGTTTCTGATTCTCCCTTGTCTAATTCATTCTATTGATATATATCTATTTTTAAAACTAATAGCAGAAGACTTTGATGACTGCTGCTTAATAATATGGTTTGAGGTCCAGAAGTACTATGTCCCTTCAATTGTATTTCTTTTTAAAAAGTAGCCATTATTGATCAAAAGATATGAACAGTTTTCAAATAAAGTAATCAAAACTTTTAAAGCCATGTGAAAAAATATTCTGACTCTATGGATCGAAGAAATGCAAATTAAAACAATTCTGAGGTACTATCTTATATCTAGTAAGTTGACTAATAGCATTGAAAAGCAAAATGGCAAATGGAGCAAATATGAGAAAAATGAAACATTAAAGTGCTATTGGTGGAGTTGTGACCTGATTCACCTATTCTGGAGAGCAATTTGGAACTATGCCCAAAGGACTATAAAATCTTGCACATCCTTTGACCTAGCAACCATTACAGTTGGCTACAGATTTAGCCATTACTAAATCTGTATCTTAAAAGAGATAAAAAACAAAAACAAAAAAATCAATGTGTATAAAAAGCTTATTTATACCAGCTCTTTTAGTGGTGCAAAAAAAAAAAAAATTGGAAATTGAGGTAATGCCCATCATTTGGGAAATAACTTAACAAATTTAGGATGTGATTGTCATAAAATATTACTGAGCTATAAGAAATGATGAATAGGATGCTCTCAAAAAAAAACAAACCTAGAAAGACTTCTATCTGCTGATTCAAAGTGAAATGTAATATGTAAAATGTAACAGAAATATTGTAAGATGTTTAGCTGTGAATGACAATACAATGATCCAAGACTCTGAAAGACTTATGCTGAAAAAATGTTATCTGTCCTCAGAGAAAGAACTGATGGTGCTTAAATACAGATGGAATCATACTTTTTTTAAACTATATTTTTCTTGAGGGTTTTGGTATGTTTAGTTTTGGTTTTGGTTTATGTTTTCTTCTACAACATGATTATTATGGAAATGGATTGTATGATAACACATGTATAACTAATACTGAGTTGCTTGCCTTCTCTAAGGGGGTGGGATAGGGAGTTTTAAAAATGAATCCTAAAAATTGTTTTTATATGTAACTGGTGGAAAAATACTAAATAAATTCCCTCCCATCTCTCAAAATGCCCATTGTTTTCAGTAATGACTGGTCCCTGTAGTCTATCAGCAATGTAGCCCCAAAGATCACAGGAACCTTAGCAGTTCTTAATTTCACCAGTAAGGAAGCTGAAGCTCAGGGAAATTGTGTCTTATCCCAGGTCTTATAAGGAAGAAGTGATTTGTATACACACACGTATGTATATGTACATATATATATATATATATATTTATATATATGCATGTTTTCCATACATATTTATTTTATAATATATCATAACAAACAAACTTGTTGAAATGTAAAGCATATTTCTTCCTAGGATACCTCTAATCTAACTACTAAAGGTTAGCAAAGCTTCTAGGCATCCTCTCCTAGTTATCTATCACTTGGGCTGTTTGTCATATGGCTCTGTCATATTGCCTTTAAAGAAAATCCCAGTGTGCCCTTTCTCTAAATAAAACCATTCCCAACTCACAGTTCTTTTTATCATCCAATCTGCTTTCTGACACAAATGTCTTTTTTTTTTTTAACACCAATATTCTTGTGGTGGTGCTAGATGACTGTGAATTGTGTCATACCACAATGTCCAAAGAAAGAAAATTGTAAGTGATCCAAAGGGTAATGGAGAAATGTATGGTGACAATAAAAAGTTGTAGCATATTTCCAACAATGACCTATATGTACAAGTAGGAGAGAAATCATGTAGAGTATGTATGATCAGAAAAGAAAATGGGCTGGCCATTTTAAAAAAAAAGTGAAGGACAGAAAGTAATAACCTGATAGTGGCACTAGCATTCATAAAAATTTAAAAGACAAAGACTATGCCTTTACCATCGTGGATAGCTTCTTATTGAGAAAAGAAGGGGATAATCCTTTATTAAGTGCTTACTTTGTGTCAAGAATTTCATTAAGTAAGGAGCAGCTAGGTGGTGCAGTGGATGGAGCACCAGCCTTGACTTCAGGAGGACCTGAGTTCAAATCTGGTCTCAGACACTTAACACTTCCCAGTTGCGTGATCCTGGGCAAGTCACTTAACCCCAGCCTCAAAAAAAAAAAAAAATTTCGTTAAGTGCTTTATGAATATTATTTCATTTGATGCTCACAATAACTGTGAGTTAGGTACTGTTTTATTCCCATTTTACAATTGAGGAAATTGAAGCAGACAGACCTTAAGTGATTAGATCAGGGTCATACATATGTAATTTGCATTTTCCTAATTTTAGGCTCAGGGCCCTATCCAATTTACTACATAAATGTTCCCAGGAAGGAGTTATGAGACAACCGGGACAAGATTTGCAAAAGATGAGAAGTTGGAAAAAGATGGGATTTGCACTTTTAGAGAAAATAGGCACAAAGTTGTTGTTCAGTCATTACCATTTAAGGTTTTCTTGACAAAGATATAGGATTGGTTTTCCATTTCCTGCTCCAGCTCATTTTATAGATGATGAAACTGAGACAAAGAGGGTTAAGTAGCTTACCCAGACTCATACATCTAGTAAGTATCTAAGGCCAGATTTGAACCCCAAAAGATGAACCTTACTTCAGGCCTGGCATTCTATCCACTGTGGTACCCAGTTGCTCTAACAAGATCATCTTTTTTTTTTTTTTTTTTTTTAATTTGCTACTAACTGCTCTGTTTGGACTCCATCATCATAATTTTTATGTCTCATTCCCTCTTTCTTTATGTCCTCAGAATAAGATCTTTACTGAGTCTAAGTACCAAACTTTAATACTCACACCTCATTTGTACCCTTGGTTGCTTCTGCCTTCTGATGGGAAGGCCAAAAAACAGTGAAAATTCCTCCCAATATTTCCTTTTGTAGAGGGCTCAAAATCCTTGAGCCTCATCACCCCATTTTGAGATTTTTTTTTTAGTAAAAATACCAGAGCAATTTTCCATTTCATTCTCCAGTTTATTTTATAGATGGAGAAACTGAGACAAACAGGACTAAGTTACTTACCTAGGGTCACACAGCTAGTAGGTGTCTAAGGACACATTTGAACTCATGAAAATGAATCTACTATTCTATTTAGCTTTTCTGTAAATCACTTTATATATTTTATTTCATTTGGTAATTTATAATATCCCCAGGAAGTATTATTATTATTATTATTATATTATATTATATTATTATTATTATCATCTCTTTTTTACACATGAGGAAAATGAAGCTGAAATACTTAAATTATTTTCCCAGGGTCAAACAGCTAGTAAATATGAGGAAACATTTGAAATCAGGTCTTACTGACTCTCAAGTTCAACACTTTATTCACTGTGCTACCTATTTGTCAAAATTCCATGTTGTTTCACTTTCTAGCCTGTTGTGGGAATCATATGACATAAGATATGTAAAGGAATTTTTAAACTCAGCCCTCTCTTGTAGTTCTTAAAATCCAGGGCTTTGGGGGCAGCTAGGTGGCACAGTGGAGAGAGCACCAGCTCTCAAGTCAGAAAGATGTGAGTTCAAATTTGATCTCAGACACTTAACACTTCCTAGATGTGTGGGCAAGTCACTTAACCCTAATTGCCTCAGCAAAAAAAAAAAAAAATTTAAAAATCCAGAGCTTTTTTGGCTGGGTCTCAATCTCTTCAAGTAAATCTTTTGAATATACTTTAGTTATAAAACTCTGTCTGTCACTATCCTTGTTAAGTTCCATAATGCCATGGAAGACATGGCTGTAGCAAATAGCTATATTCTTGGTAGCAATGTACTCTAATTGTAGGAAAATTACCTAAGGGAAGGAAAAAGTCATCTTAAATAATGAATCTTTAGATAAAGTTATAAAGGGATATTTAGTAATATTCTGTATAATAACATACAGGAAGAAAAGGGACAGGGTTCATTTCTGTAATTCAGTTACTTGAGTGACTAAGACCAGTGGATAGCTTATTAGATAGGTCTAAGTTTCAATTAGTTATGCTGATTATGTGTCTCCCCTAAGTTTGTTATCAATATAATGAACTTCTGGGAGGAGGATGAGGAGAAAAAAGGGGTGGCCCACCAATTTGATTAAGGAATGAACTGGCTCAGGTCAGAAACACAGCAGGTCCTGGCTCCTGTGCAGATCAGTCGCAGCACTGAGTGCATGAGCAGTGCTTTCATTCGATGCTGCAGATAGCAATATATATATATATATATATATATATATATTAATCTTAAAACATTTTAAATTTAAATACAAAATGAGAAAAGAAAAAAAAATCCCCATGTACACAAAACTTATTTTAAACTTAAATACAAAAATGAGAAAAGAAAAAAAAAAAAAAAGAAAAAACATTGCCATGTACACAGCAGAACACAGGAAAAATCAATGTAAAACAACATATTTTTATTTCAAGAAAACTTGTATAATAAATACTATACATTATTTTCAAAGTTTCCCAGATTTTCTTTGTTTCCTTGTAGGTTTTCTTTTGCTCTCTGCTATATAGTTTTAACTTTATTTTTCTTCTTCCCCACCCTAAAGAAGGCTACATTTAAGCTCAGATATACATCTATATAGCTACACATATACGTAGATATCTGTATCTATATATTTACATATATATTATATATATACACTCATATATATGTATGTAAGACATACTATATTTATGTCCATTTGTAATCTATTTCTCTGAAGGTAAATGGCATATTCCTTCATAAATCCAAGTCTTTCCATGTTCTTTTAAAAAACTCATTATTTTCTATGCTATAGCAGTATTCCACTCCAGTTACATCCTATATGAAACATTGTGTATGAAAGATCCCCCTCACCAGTTTTCTGCATTCCTTCTATTCTTGACTCCATAATTTTTATTTATATAAGAAAATTTTAATTTTAAGCTAATCAAAATTATCCATTTTATATTTTGATAATGCTTTCACCTATAATATAGTTAAAAGTCTGATAGGCTGAATCTGCTTCAATAGTTTTCCTAAAGTTTTTTTTTGAAGTTCCCAAAATTTTGTTCTTTCATATGAACTTTGTTATTATTTTTTCTAATTCAGTAAAATAATTTTTAACAATTTAATTGGGATGACAATCTGACTTTACTGTTTTAAAATGTTTTACTTTTGGTCATATAGTTCCTGTGTCTGTTTTGGCAGATATACTCTCAGGTACTTTATGTCACCTAGTTATTTTAAATGGCCTAAAACAATATTGAATAATATTACTGATGCATGAAATGGACAAAAGACTGGCCCCCTCATCCCTGGGTCAAGGGGCTTCAGGCTTATAGGAAAATGTTGCTTAAACAAAATTAAGGGAAGTGTTATGTTCAGACTGGGCTGCATCCCCCAGTACATGAGACCCTAGATTTTCTGAAAAGTTTGTGTCTAACAGAGTCAAGACAACATTGCAAAACATGCGGACAGGTTCTGTTGTTTGCTCACTCACATCCAGACATTTCCCCATTGTAAACGAGAAACTGTGATTCCCAAAATTTGTAGCCGCAAAGGCTGTACCAGGATCTGGCAAACATGTTTAAAAATGTATCTTGTTAAAGGTTCGGGGCTGATCTCTACTAGCCTGTCTAGTGGGGTCCGTTGCTGGCCAGCTAATAAATGATGCTTTAAATTTAATAATCTGGTCAGAGCTGTTTATCTCATGTCAGTCCATTTCATGCATAGTACAGTTTCCCTATCTTTTTCTTTTGATTAAACCTATTTTAGCTTTAATTTTGTCTAAGAAAGATCAGTTTTTTAAAGCAATAAATCGTCTTGAGCTTTATTTTATCTTTATGTATATCTCTCATCTTTGTAGTTTTCCTGAAAAAAAATTTATTATTCAATTCAAAATTTTTAAATCTGCCATCCATTTTCTTTTTATGGATAAATTTATCCCATTCATATTTTAAGCTAAAATTACTTTCATATTTTCCTCCTTCCTATCGTTCTCATTCTATTCCCATCTCTCCTCACTCCTCTGCTTTACTTCTACTTTCTATTCTTTTAGTTATTCATCTCTTTAAGAGTCCCTCCCTAATTCTCATCTTGTTCCTGCCTAATCCCTTTGCCCTCATTTCTTTCTAGATTTAGATTTGTGTGTGTGTGTGTGTGTATGTATTGTCCCCTGAGATCCAGCCCTTTAAAAAAAAAGAAGTTTAAAATTAGGAAAAACAAGCTGCTGATATCATACCACCACTGGTATAATATCATTACTCTATTGAGCAATTCAGTCTAGTACAGGGTATCTCAAACATTTTAGTTTACTTAGTTATAAGTAATTATGGTTAAAACCAAACTAAGACTTTTGGAGCATAATCTATTTTGTCTCATAATGATATGATAGGACATTTTGTGGAAGATTATAATTGCCTTTCTCAAGGTAAACTTGTGGGAGTATGTAACTGCCTTATTTTTGTCAGTGAGTTAAATATATCTTGAAAATTCCTAACTGGACTTTAATAATCTATATTTTTCTTTAATCTCTACTGGACATTACTAAAAACTAAGTAACTCAGCTCAAGTAACATTTATTTCATACATAAAGAAGTCTGACAGGGTACTTGACTTTTTCTTCTCCTTTTGATGGGTCACTTGCATTGACCCTTGCCAGTACTTAACACCTAACCTCCTGCTGGCTTCTGTGATGGTAGGATACTCTATGACCTGATCTTTTAAAGCTATGTGTGAAGCCAGTTGTCTAAAAGCTGACTTAGAGATATGACTACTCCAAAGTGCAAAGTCAACTCCTAGCACTTCCTCCATTAAAGTGGTCTGATAGAATAAGTACAAAGGCTTTTCTTTTGTATTTGCTCCATCTCCTTGGCAGCCTTTGCTGTACCTAAACTTCCTGTGATGAGGGTTATACTTCTGGTATTTGAGCCTTCTTTCATCACTTTCTTCACTATTTTTAAAATATATTTCTTTGTCATACATGGTAAGTTCAATAAATATTTCGTATGTTATAGGGATGGTCCATGATTTTTCAGAAAGACATCTTTTTAGCATTGTGTTCCTGTTGCCCTATGTACTAATGATTCTTGACTTAGTCCTCACCTCCTGAAAAATCTGTCTTCTTTAATATCCAGCTATTAAACAATCAAGTAGCCTTCATATCATAGAAAACAAACTGGGGTCAGTCCTGTTCTCAAGAAGCTCTTAGACTTGTGAGAGAGACAACATACACACAACTATGTACAAACAAGAGATATGCAGGATAAATTGAGAGTATTCTCTAACTTAAGGAGGTTTGTGAAAGGCTTGTAATAGAAGGTGGGATTTTAGTTCACATTTGAGGAAAGCCAAGAAATTTAGGTGATCAACAGGAGAGTTCCAGACATATCAGAATTGTTTACTTTTTATAATATTGATCTTAAAGTATAAATTGTTCTTTGGTCCTGGTTTCTTTACTCTGCAACAGCTCATATGAGCCTTTCCATGTCTTTTTGACATCATTTGTTTTCTCTTTTGTCACAGCAAAAAAGTACTCAAATACAGTCACATATTATGACTTATTCTTTAGTTTCCAGTGGTTGTTTTTAGAGTTACTATAATCAGTTTTGTATATTAAAGACTTTTTTCTTTGATCACTTGTGGCATAGATGTAGCAAATGTATAATGTAGAAAATCTTGCCAGATATCTGTCAAGAGACCTAGAGGAAATCCATTAACATTTGGAATGGATTCATGGGAATATCCACATTGATGAGATCACAGATTTATCCAAGTATTGAAGGCAAAGTTATTGAAAGAGAGAGAATGATTGATTGCATCCCATAACATTCTTGAGTTGGATATAATATATTGGACCTCACGTGGTATTGGATTTTGAGAGATATGAAAAAATCCATAAGTATGTAAATGAGAAGGTTGATGATCTACTATTTCTCAGTTATTCTAGAAATTGACTTTCTCTCTGACCTTTCCGTTAGTATTTCACTATGTGTTCATTTCTCGGTCAGTTGCTTGCAAAAAGAAACCATATTTTAGTGGGAAAAAAACCCAGGAATTAAAGTCCAAAAATCTATTAACTAGCTGTGTAATATTAGATAAGTCATTTTTCTTCCTCTGGATCTCAGATTGTTTATCTGCAAAAATTTTTATAGGACCCTTTTAGCTCTAACATTCTAAGACAAACTTATGAGATAGCCATTTTTACTCTATTCTCAAGAGAATAGCACTATGAAAGTGAGACTAGCCTTAACCCAAAAGGCTACACTAAGTAGTCACAATTTCTTTTAAACCAATCAACTAATCAATCAGCAACCATATTTAAATGTTTACTATATACTAGGCAGTGTACTAGGAGCTTGGTATACAAAGACAAAAATTAAATAGTCCTTGTCCTCTAGGAACTATCTGATGGACAAAATAAAATGTATATATACATACAAAATAATTTAATGGAAGGGGGTGGGAAGCATCCCAAGTACAATTGGGATACATCAGCAAAGGCCTCACAGAAGCCTTAAGGTGGCACTTGAGGTGAGTTTCAAAGAAAGTCAGGGATTTAGAAAAGTAGAAGAAAAGAAAGATTGAATTTTAAGCATAGGGAGCAGCCTGTGCCAAAGTAAGAACAAAAATGGATTGTTGCGTAGGAGGAACAATAAGTAGATCATAGTGTGCAGGAAAGAGAATAATTGCACCTAGAAACCATAAAGATGGGTGAGAGCTGGATTGTGAAGGTCTGAATATCAAATTGAGTAATTTCTATTTTTCATTGAGAGAGAATAGGGAGCCAATGAGGATTTTTGAGCAGGGGCTTGTGACACGGTCATATTTCTGTTTTAGGATTAATAGTTTGGCAACTGTGAGAAAGATGACCTGGAACTGTGTAATGGGGAAAAGAATTGAGACAGAGACCAATTATAAGGCTATTATCTATAATGTGCAACCAATTATTCACTCCTATATTTTAAATACCATTGTTATAATTTTTGTGAAATTTAAATGCCAATAGAAACAATGTAAGAGGATTTATTATTATTTTTTACCTCAATTGAGGTAAAATATGTTATTTGCATTATATCTGCAGCCTAATGGAGCTCTAACTGAAGGAAATGATTGTTCAATCTAGGAGGAATCCTGACCTCTAAAAGGGGGAATTCACAATTCTACATTCTAATCATCTCTCCCCAAAATTCCTGGGGGAAATTTTTTATTTTTAATTAAAGCTTTTTATTTTCAAAATATATACATATTTTGCACTCTTGTAAAACCTTATATTCCAAATTTTTTTCTCCTTCCCTTTTCCCCAGGCCTTATCTTAGATGGCAAGTACTTCTTCAGTACATATTTCCACAATTATCATGCTGCACAAGAAAAATCAGATCAAAAAGGAAAAAAAATGAGAAAGAAAACAAAATGCAAGCAAATAACAACAAATTAGTGAAAATACAATGTTGTGATTTATTCTCATTCCCCACATTCCTCACTCTGGGTGTAGATGGCTGTCTTTATTACAAGATCATTGTCACTGGCCCAAATCATTTCATTGTTGAAGACAGCCATGTGCATCAGAATTGATTATCATATAATCTTGCTGTTGCCATGTATAATGATTTCCTGGTTCTGCTCATTTCACTTAGCATCAGTTCATGTAAGTTTCTCCAGGCCTCTCTGAAATCATCCTACTGATCATTTCTTATAGAATAATAATATTCTAACTTTCATATATCATAACTTATTCAGCCAATCTCCAACTGGCGGGTATCCACTCACTTTCCAGTTTCTAGCCCCTACAAAAAGGGCTATTCCAGACATTTTTGCATATGGGGGTCCCTTCCTCTTCTTTAAGATCTCTTTGGGATTCAAGTCCAGTGGAAACACTGCTGATGCAAAGAGTATTCACAATTTGATATCCTTTGAACATAGTTACAAATTGCTCTCCAAGATGGTTAAATCAATTCACAACTCCACCAATAATGTATTAGTGTACCAGTTCCAAGATTCATCATTACCTTTTCCTGTCATTTTAGCTAATCTTAATTTGTATTTATCTAATCAATAGTGATTTAGATCACCTTTTCATATGACTAGAAAGGTTTTAATTTCTTCATCTGGAAATTGTCTATTAATATTCTCTTACCATTTATCAGTTGGAGAATGGCTTGAATTCTTATAAATTTATAAATTTGAATCAATTCTCTATATATTTTAGAAATGAGGCCTTTATCAGAACCCTGGAGTGTAAAAAAAATTTCCCAATTTATTGCTTCCCTTCTAATCTTGATTGCATTGGTTTTATTTGTACAAAACTTTTCAACTTAATATAATCAAAATTGTCAATTTTGTACTCAATAATGTGCTCTAGTTCTTCTTTAGCCACAAATTCCTTCCTTCTCTATAGATCTGAGAGGTAAACTATCCTTTGTTCTTCTAATTTGTTTATACTATCACTCTTTATGTCTAAATCAGGAACCCATTTCAACCTTACCTTGGTATATATTGATATATTGGTGTGAGTCATTGCCTAATTTCTGCCATACTAATTTCCAATTTTCCCAGCAGTTTTTGTCAAATAGTGAGTTCTTATCCCAAAAGCTGGAATCTTTGGGTTTGTCAAACACAATTGTCAAATAATTACTTTAGTCATTGATTATTTTGTTCTGTGAACCTAACTTATTCCACTGATCAATAATTCTATTTCTTAGCCAGTATATCATATGGTTTTGATGACTGCTACTTTATAATATAATTTTAGATCTGTACAAATAAGCTACCTTCATTTGCATTTTTTTCATTAATTCCCTTGAAATTCTTGACATTTAGTTCTTATAGATGAACTTTGTTATTATTTCTAGCTCTTTAAAATAATTTCTTGAGAGTTTGATTGGTATGACACTGAATAAGTAGATTAATTCAGGTAATATTGTCATTTTTATTATGCTCAGCCCTATCCATGAGCACTTGATTTTTTTCAACTGATTTAGATCTGACTTTACTTGTATGGAAAGGTGTTTTATAATTGTGTTCATGTAGTTCCTGATTTTGCCTTGGCAGGTAGACTCCCAAATATTTTATATTATTGACAGTTATTTTAAATGGAATTTCTCTTTGTGTTTTCTTATTGTATTTTGTTGGTAATATATATATATATATATATATATATATATATATATATATATATATATATATAAATGCTGATGATTTATGTGGATTTATTTTGTATCCTGCACCTTGGCTAAAGTTGTAAATTGTTTTAATTTATTCTCTAAGTATACTATTATACCATCTGTAAAGAGTGAAAATTTGGTTTCCTCCTGGGGGAAATCTTTTAAGCAAAGCTTAGGTATAGCTTAGAGTTCTTCCCAAAAACATTAATAGAGTCCCCTTCTATATAGGGGATATAGATATCAGGGACTGTTTTTTTATTTCCTCTGAAACAAAAGGCATGCTTAAAGCACACAAAAGAGTCATAAACACATATTAACAAAGACCTAGAACACGAAAACAACAAACCATCACCTCTGTCATATTCCTCCCGGTTTGATAAGACTCTTAGGTGACATGGGGACTGCAGAACGTATATTTTTGTATTCACCTCAAGTTTGTATTGTCTGAGCAACTCACAAATTTTTTGTTCTTCTTTTTTTGAGCTTTCTCCTCCTTTTTTCAGTGAAGTCAGCAATTGGTTTAGTCTTCTATGCTTCAACTCCTGTCCCTTATTCTGGGAGATTTCAACACACACACACACACACACACACACACACACACACACACACACACACACACACACATATAGCTATTCCCAAAAATATTTTAACCTCCAAAATTCTTAATCTAAACCCCCATTACCATTAAATTTTAGGTATTCATCACCTTGGTTTTGTCATTGCTCACAAATATTCCACGTCCATGTTTAAAAACTGTGAATTTCCTTTACTTAGTAATGTCTTATCTCTATATATCTCTAGATGCTTCACTCCTTTTAAAACTTTTCTGTTTTTATTGTTTATCCCTCAGTACTATTCTAGGCTGTTATCCAAAACATGACTATACTCTCCTATATTCCCAGTCTTAACTCTTTGATGAATTTGCTAAAATATCCTCTACTTTTTGATTTCTTTTTTCTCTTGTCTTATTGCTAATTATGCCTTGCTACACCTTGGATCATTTCCACTATCTGCTTCCTTTGCTCCTACTCCTTTGCTGTTCAGTAGAACTGAAGGAAATCAATAAACCATTATGACTATATCCATTACAAATTTATATCAATTAATATCAACTAGGTTCTTACTATAACAATCTATTTCTCCCTGCTTGATTTCCTACATCATCCACCATTGCAGTTGTTCCACAACTTCTTATCACCAAAGGTCTACCATGACACTTCCTCTTTCACCAGTTGTCTGAAGATCCTACTTAGTATTTCACCAAGAAAAATAGAGGATAATTTACAGATAGCTCCCTCTTCTTATGTCCTCATCTCACATTCCTCTGAAAACATCTCCAATAACACATTACTTCTGGTATCAAATATAAATTATTAAGCTTAGCATTTATTATTAGGACATTCCTATCTTTCTAATCTTCTTACCTTCTATGCCCCTTGGAAAAAGTAGCCATTCAAACCTATTTGCTGTTTTTCAAAGTTCAATACTTTGTGCTGTTTCCCATGCCTGGAATGCCTTCCCTCCAAACTTCCTATTCTGAATAACTTTGGCTTTCTTTATGCCTCAGCTCAATTATTACCTTCTTCAATATTCCTTTCTTAGTCCTCTTAGCTTTTAGTATAATTTCCTATAAATTCATTTTTGTGTATTTTCATATTCTGATTTATATATGCTGACTTCAACAGAATTCAAGTTCATTTCTTGATCCTTTTAGCTAAATATATTTTTTTTGTAGTCTTCACTTTTCCTCTGAAAAGGGTAGTTGCTGAAAACACTTCTTGCTGGACAATCAGGCACTCTGGACTTCTTAATTTTAAAAGGTAGCCACCGAGACTGGAAACTTCTCTCTCTTGAGTTTGCTGTTTAGTGATCTGTGCTTAGAGAAAGAAACATAAAGCAGAAGAGGAAGCTCAGGACTTGAGGCTTATCTCAGCTTTGTCTGCCATGATTATTTTGATGACCATAGATATGTTTTTCATGCAAGTGTCTGTGGCTGATAGGAAAGTTCAAGGAGAGTTAGTTCAGGTGTGGCCCAAAAGTTATGAATCAATCAGGTGATGACTTGGACCTTACTCATATTCAATTCAATTTTAGTCAGTGGGTTATATAGGAGCAATTCAGAGTAAATGGGCCATACATGTCCTTTAGCAAAGGACCATCTTCATGTGTTCCCTGTGGAATGTCTTCTTTTTCCATAGGCTTCTGAGTTAAAGATTCAATATGTGAAGTTTAAACAATATAGTCAGAAAAATATTTTTTTCTTTGCAATTTTGATGTAGGGTTTTTTCTCTAACTCTTCCCATTCTCTAAATTTACTCCCTCTCTTTCTCTCCCTAATCTTGGGTGGAGAAAAAATTTCTGCATCTTTGGGAGTTTCTCTGTTTCAGAGATTCTCATTGAGAGATATATTTCAAATGTTTGTACTGGAATTGAAAACTTCCTCAATCAGAATGGAAAGGAACTTCATTTTAGACTATGCATTATATTTGTCTCTTTGCTTTCCTAAAGAATCCAGTGCATTATATGGACCATTAGATCCAGAACTTCTGATCTTCATGAATTAACTAACATTCTTTGCAGTAAGTGAGAGGCTGTTCCAATACAACTGGAAAAAAACAAAAACAAAAAACTTAGAGATCTGGATAAAGAAGATGGAAGAAATGGAAGAAAAAAACTACTGCTGATTCAGTACCAAAAAATACTGAGAACAAAAATATTTCAGACAAGTGCCAAGCTGTTACAGACTTATAGAACTAAATGTGGTAAGGAAAGACTAAAACTTTAAATCTCTGTGTTTTTATTCTTTTAACACCCAGATGAAGTTTGAAGAAGATTTGGTTAACTTAGAGTAAGCTAAAAATCAGTGTTTTATTTGTCAAAATGAATTCTGATTGTGTATACCTATGTTTTGCTAAATCTTGAAGAAAAAGTTTGATTCTTGAAAATTTGGAAGCTAGGCTAGAAGGGGAAATGAAATAGTTGGGTGCTCTATGTTTCAATTTAAAATCAACATTGTATTAGTACAACAGAGGAAATGGAGCTCTGGATCTATGGGGATTCTTGTTCATCACCAAGTAACTTATTCTCTGCAATGATGCAGTAATCTTTTTGTTGGTCCCAGTGACTAGGGGATTGAATTGAAAATGATTTTTGGTTGAATCATAATGAACTTACCCTCAGCAGGCTATAAAAAGAATGAGGAGAGAGTTTCCAGTCATTTTTGATACTTGACTGGTTTGGAACACATCTTTTCCTTGAATGTCTAACCTGAGAAAAGAGTTTTTTCTCTTCCTGAGAGTTTGTGAACATTTTAGTAAGACTATGCTTACTTAGGGGAGCCTCAAATTGATACTCAAGTTGTGGGTGACTCTCTTCTTTTTTTTGAACGTCATTTTGTGTTCTTTGCCTGAGCCCAGACTACCAAATGGTGACAATGCTGAGAAATCCTGTTCTAGTGCATAATTGTAATCTCATAAATTTGAGAGGCTGGAAGTTCCTGAGATAGTTCTAGCTGCTAAATGAGAGACAATTCCTGAAACTATACCATTTCTCACAACAGATAACCACTATCAGGAGGATTCTATATTTGAAAGTACTAACAAAAACCAAACCATACCCTGAACGGTTAGAATTTGGCTTGGGAGTTGCTTGGATAGTAAAGACCTGAAGTAAACATGAAATATCTACTCAACAATCCTATAAAATTTCTTCACCTCTTTAGAAAGTATAACACATTATAAACTATTATTTATATTTTATTTGCTAATGAATGCTTCTGAGGACTTTTTTTTGGTGTTTTAAAAATTTTTGTGGTAAAATAAAATATCTATCTTATGCCTCATCTACTTTGTATATTTAGTTTTTTTCTTAAAGATGCCCTTTTACTTCCTTTTAATAGTACTTAATGTGCCATACTTAAGCTTTGTTTAAGAGATTTCCTTACAATGGCAAGATTTGAGTATGTGTGTGCATATAAGACAAAGATTGTTTAAAAAAAAAATCTGGCTTGTTCTTTTTTTGTTGACATAAGAATGCCCGGATGATGTCTCTGATCAGCTTAAGTCCAGAGCTAGACTTTTTTTCTGGGCAAGGGTCATCCTTATTTCTGACTCCCTGAACCATGGGTAGTGGTTTAAATCTGAGAATAATTTTCATAGAGATAATTGAATCCATTTGATATCACCAAGTAAGAGAATATATATAAAAAAAGACAAGAGGGCTCAGAACTAAGTCTTGGGGATATCCCTAGTTAATGAATCTGATATGAATGAACATCCAGCAAATGAGACTAAGAAAGAGTGATCATATAGATATCAGGAGAATCACGAGAGGACAGTGCCATAAAAAACCAATAAACAACCAAAAAACCCCAGAAAGACATATTATCCAGAAGTTGATCAATACTGCCAAATGCTTCAGAGACCATTTAGCAATCAAGGGAGCACTGGTAACTTTGGAGAATAGTTTCAGTTGAATATTTAGGAGTGAGAATGTGGATGATTTAGAAGAAAAAAAAAAGTTTAGCAGATGTTGTGTCCAGACTAGCTCTCTGGAAGACCTTGGTACCAGCCTGAGTCCTTGGTCTTAAAAGAGGAGTGATGAAGTGGGAGTCATGTAGATGATCAAACATGGAGTCTATTTATTCCAAATTCTTTCAGTCTTATATCCCCTAATACCCTTATATAACTATAGCAACACTACCCACGCACTGCACATGTGGGACCACATAAACAACTTACTTGCTATTATATGTAAATGTCTCTTTGCCACTTGTTATCACTCTGCTTCAACTACAACATAAGTGACAGCCTATTGACTTCTCAGGAAGGCCTAGAGCTCTTAGGGGGAGATGGGGAGCTGAACCAAACATTGTAAGCAGGTACTCTCTAGGCTGAATGGTCTTATACCTTACCCAGAGTTCCCCCATTATCTGTGCCCTCTACACATTTCCTTTTCTCTTGTTTTAATTGAAGCAGGTATACATCAGTGGTTAAATCCATCACCATGGGAGGAATCACACAAGCAAGTAGTAATATCACACAAGCATTTAATGATATAATAAACAATATGAATAAACAAGATTCTATAAAAGACTTCCATGAGTCCCAGAAAGAAAGTATAGAAAATAACTATCAATTTCACAACCACACATAAACTTCCTTTAACAGCCGAGAGATAGTCCAAAGCTAATATATTGTCCATCACATCATGTGTCAGGGAATTCAATGATTTCCACAGGTTTTGAAGTCCTGCAGTAGTCTCATTAACACTTATTTTTGATATTCATAAGTCAATCACCATATGCCATAACTGCCATGCTCTTTCAGTGGTGGGTGCAGTCAGAGATGGAACCCCCTAATGTTTCTTGAGGTCTTCTACTTTGTTTAAGGGTCTTCTCTTTTTCTCCGATGGACAAGGTGGATATGGTATGTCAGATCCATCTGATTCCTTCTCCATCTATAGAGACACAAGCAAATCCTCTGCTCCAAGTGGTTAGTCTGTCTCCATGTCACTTGGCTATTATCTAAAGATAATGGAGCTGCTTGCTCTGGATACTGCTCTTCTGGTGGGTTATGAAATCTGTCTGCTGGAGCCAGTGCATCTTTATCAAAAATAAAAAATAAAAAAATTAATAGTATAGAGAGTTAAGTTTAGAAGTTCTGTAGGGTTACCTGTGGCTCCCCCTTTCTTTTTTGTTTTGAAATCTCTGTTCCTCCTCTCTTTTATTGTCTGCTCTTGAGGATTGAAGGGCATGCCAGTGGTGTGTGAAATCTGATACGGTGCATAAAAGTGTACAAAATTTTAGAGATATATGAAGGTCCATTATCTGTTTTTATTGCTTGTGGCACACCCATAATTTCAAAAGCCTGAGTAAGGAATTCAGTGATCACTTGGGCCATCTTTCTTGCTGCTGGTATTGCAAAAGTAAATCCTGAAAAGATGTCCATGAAAACATGGATAAAAGACAGACAACCAAAAGATTTATAATGGGTCACATCCATTTGCCAAATTTCATTAGGATTTTTCCCTGGAGGGAGCATAGGAACATGGAAAGGAAGGCAAGCTGTACAGGCTTTTACTATGCTCCTACCTTCCTCTTTTGTTATCCCAAACTGCAGATATAAAGCTCATGCACCCTGATGATATTTAGAATGAGATTCTTGGGCTGCCTGAAATAAAGGAGTATTGGCTAACATAGTATAAAGGCCATCTGCCTTTGAGTTTCCATAAAAAAAAATAGGACCTAGAAGTCCACTATGAGAGTGGACATGCAAGATATAAATCTTACCTGGATGCTTTCTCACTTGCTCCTGAATTTCCTTAGAAATCTGATATATATTAGAGTCCACAAATTTTATTTGGACTGTGGCAATTATTTGTACCACATCTATTGAATAAGCCAAATCAGATATTATATTTACATCTCCTAGATAACAAGTAAGAGCTAGAATGATTGCATACAATTCATTCTGCTGAGTGGACTAAAAAGAAGTTCTGACTACTCTCTTTATTATTAAGTCACGAGATGTACAGCACAAATATCATGTTTGGATGCACCTGTAAAGTTGTTTGGTCCTGTAAGAGGAACCTTAAAAACTTTTTCTTCAAAAATCCATGGCCAATTATTCAAAAGCTGGGTTATTTTTAAGGAAGAACTGTGTGTAAAATTTGGAGCTGTGGCTAATAAAATTTGCCATGTTGGGATGGTTTCACAGCATACATTAATTTGTACATTGTATAAAAGGTATATATCCTATCAGGTCTTATCCCAGATAATTGTATTACTTGCTTAATGGCCTTTAATAAGATTCTAGCCACAAACACTGTATAAGGAGTAAGGCTTTGTTCTGGTTGTGTTTGGAGGCTCACCCATTCTATCACACTGTCTCTGTGATGAAGGACTGATGTAAGTGCCCTTTGTAGCAAAAACTGACATTTCCAAAGGTTTTTGAGTGACTCTTTCAACCACATTGGATAAAGCCAGTTCAATCTCTCAGAGCCTCATGACCTTCTTTCGTAAGGTGCCGTGGTGAGTTTAAAGCACTGTTTCCCTTTAAAATGTCATATAATGGTTGTAATTGATTGGTAGTTAAACCTAACATTGGACACATCCATTGGATATCTCCTATCAATTTCTGAAGGTCATTTAATGTATTCAACTTCTCTGTTCTTAAAGTTTTTGTACTATAAGTACCTTGGAATATACTTCATATCCTAAATATTGAAAAGGAGCATGCCTTTGAATTTTGGGGGAGCTATATACAATTGGTAGTTCCTTAGTATTTCTATGGTCTTTTGTAGGCATGCTTCTAGCATTTGCTCCTCAGGTACACACCCCAAGATACCATCCATGTAATAACATAACTTTTGGAAATGTTTTTCTTATTGCAGCAAAAGCAGCAGCAACATATATTTGACACATAGTAGGGCTATTTTTCATTCCTTGTGGCAAAACTGCCCATTCAAATCTTTTATAAGGCTCAGCTAACTTAAATGCTAGGCACTGAAAAGACAAATTCTTTCATATTCTCCTTATCTAGAGGGATAGAATAGAAACAGTCCTTAATGTCTATAACTCAAAGAGGTCATCATCATCTCCTAGGCAATTGAGTAGGAGATGGAAGTCCAGGCTGAAGAGTTCCCATAGTTTCCATCTGTTCATTTACTTTTCTCAAATCAATCAACATCCTCCATTTTCCAGATTTCTTTTTTTTTACAACAAATACAGGGGAATTCCAAGGACTTAGAGAAGGTTGTAAGTGTCCTTGGTCAAGTTGATCCTGTACTATATCTAATAAAGCCTGAATTTTTTCACTGGTTAAGAGCCACTCTTCCACCCATACCAGTATATTAATTTTCTATTGGATGAGCATGATTATAAGGGCTGGTAAGCCTTCATCAGCAGCCCTGCCTAAAATGCTAAAGTACTCAATAGTAAACCCAACTGCAGTAAAATGTCTCTTCTTTTTTGCCTTGTCTGGAGACACAGAACAAAACTGTGCTGGAGGGGCTGATGGTGTCACCTCCCCTCCTAATCCTCCTCCTCCAGCCAGAGAAGATGGAGTTGAAAGAGGGGGATCAAGAGACTAAGAATACCCCAAGGGCACATGCACAGGTTTAGGAGGAAGTGAAGACAGGCTGAGAAACAGAAGTTCCACGTCCCTCAGATTTCCCAGGGCAGTCCTTTTCAGGTGGTGCAGCTCCTTCCTCAAACTTCTTAGAGAAGTAACAAACAATATAAACCAACAAAATACTGAAAAAAAAAAAAAAAAGACTTCCTTAGTTCTTTCCCAGGTGCTATACCCTTCTGAGCGAAGGGCACTAACCCTCTGCTTGTTTTTCTCCTCATACTTCCTAGTTTGACACCTCATGCTAAAAGCTTTCTTTTCCTTTTTCTTATATGTGGGATTTCTTAAAGCCGATTTTATCCCATTGAATTCAGTTAGTTGTTCTCCCTCTACCTTCCATGTCTCTGGCTCCCCACTCTCTTCCTTAGAGAGCCAAGGATCTGTGTACTCCAGAGCATCTGAGAACTCAGAGATCTACTTCTGAGTCACCAACAAACCTTGCTTCTCTACTAATCTAACTAAGCATGCTTCATATTTCCCTTGGGAGAGAGGTTCTGTTATTAGCACTTGCCGTATCTTGGCTGAAAAACAAAAGTTACTCTGATGAGGTCTAGAATTGGGGTACCTAAATGAAATTAAGGTTTAATTGAGGTCTAGTGGCAGGTTTGGGGTACAGGGAGTCAAATAGAGTTCCCCTGCAACCCGTTTGGATTCTGCGTAAGAATATGGAGTTAAGTGAGGTCTAGTGGTGGCACAAGAGTCCCCTGTAAAGGAATTTACAGACCTGAAAACCTAGATTGATAAAAGAGGTTTATTTTGGGTTTTGGAAGTAAAGTTAAAGTCTAATTAGTAAAAAAATGAAGGTAGAGATAAAAGGGCACCAGAAATAGAATTCCAGTGGGCAGAGTGTCTTTAGTGCCAGGCATGGTACTGGCATGTTTAAACCCTCTGCAAAGACAGATATGCAGTCTGGCTCTTTTATAATAGGGGGCTTTAGCTACAAGCTGAAGGGGGCTTGTGGGTAGGGTCCCAGGTTAGCTCCTGGCTGGGTTTCAGCCAGGCTTAGAATTTGAATTGAATTCAATGGGTTTTGGAACTGAGCCATCCCCATCCAGATAACAAAGATGAAACTTTGTGCTTGGGGTGGAGTCCCCTCCCTGAGGCAGAGTCAAAGGAGGTTTTCTCCTTTAAGGATTTTTGGAGTTTCCTCTTCAACTAGATTAGCCCTTACCGAATCTTCTCACTTGCCTGTCTTTATACTTACCCTATGTGGATCATGGGGACTCTTCAACTAAACTTGCCTATTGCAAATGTATCCAGATTAGCTCTCGGGAGGACCTTGGTACCAGCCTAAGTACTTGATTTTAGAAGATGAGTGATGAGGTGGGACTCACATGAATGGTCAAACATGGAGTCCATTTATTTCAAATTCTTTCAGCTTTATATACCCTAATATTCTTATATAACTATAGCAATACTACATGCACACATGCAGGACCACATAAACAACTTATTATTGTATGTCGATGACTCTTTGCCACTTGATAACGCTCTGCTTCAACTACAGGTTGTTGCCACTGACTTCTCAGGAAGGATGGGAGCCCTTAGGGGAGATGAGGAGCTGAACCAGACATTGTCAGCAAGTTCCCTCTGGGCTGAAGGGTCTTATTCGTTACCCAGAGTTCCCCTACTATCTGTGGCCCTCTCTAATCAGACAAAAGATGGAAAGATATAGAAGGATAGTTAGCAAGAACAGTATAATCTATGGATAGGATTTTTTTCCCCTTCTTTCTTGGATAAAAGAGATGTGGGAATGTTTATATGCATTAGAGAAGGAGCCAATAAATGAGAAAAATCAAAGAGTTATAGATTTTGAGCTTCCACAAACTTAATGAATGTCTTGTTCAACTACTTCATTTTCCAGTTGATTTACCTTCTTAGGAAGATCAAATGACTTGCCTGTGGTCATATTGATAGTAAGTGACATAAGTGTTATTCAAATTTGGGTCATCTAACTCCAAAGTCAATAAGTAATCTTTCTATTAAAATTGCTTTTCTGATAATGTGGATCATCTTCTGGAGAAAACATGAATAAAAAGTTTCAAAAGTACATGGAGTTGGCTATGACCAGATGAAAGACCATTCTTTCTCTGGGATTTTTGGAGAAAAAAATGGGGGATGATGTCAGGTATATATGAGATGAAGAGAATATTCTTCTGGAGGGAAAGGAGTTCATCATGGCATTTTGTTTACCATTTTTCTATATACTTATTTTATTTTTTCTATTGTATTTTTTATTTATCTATTTTATCTTCCTTACTAAACTGTAAACTCCTTAAATATGAAGCTAGAGTCCATGTCCTTTGGGTTAAGTACAGTGCCTTGCATGAAGTGATTACTTGAAAAGTATTTGTTGAATTGAATTGAATTAGTTGTGGTTTAACTGTTATGGTTATATTTACAGAATTCTCTGCATACTTTTGGTCTCTTTGGCTTAGCTACTTGCAGCATCCAGCCTCCTGAGAGAGGTTGTCTATCACTGATTGTCAACCAATAATTTTTAATGAGTTTACTTTATGTGTAGAATACATAATGTGTTAATCTGTTTTCATCTCTTATTGTTTCTCTGCCTTTCCTTAGCTGCCTCCTGATGGTATCCTCTATTTTGCTGGATAAATAAATAAAATGAGTTATCATTCTATTCTTTATAGAATAGGAATGTATGATTATTTTTTCAGTGAGGGAGAGTTGATGTCATTTGAAGCACAAGGTAGAAGGATTGATTGTAAGATTTTAAAAAAATTAAATACTACCTTAAATAAATGTATCTTCAAAATATTTTTATGTAGGTTATTGGATCCACATTAATAGAAATTTACTTTTCTTCTAACATATTAATGAACACTTTTTTACTAGAATTATGATTTCATAAATGCACAGAGTTTATTGTGAGAATCTTTTACAAATATAGATGAGTACTTTCTCTGCAATCAATAAGTCTCTGAGAGTTCCTTAGACCACTGAAAAGGAAAGTGACTAGAGCAAGGACACACAACCAAGTGGGTGAACGACAGGACTTGAATTTTTTCTTTATATTTTATTTACAGTGTAGCCTAATTTCTCCTGTATCTGCCTTTCTATATCTTAAGTTCACTAGGAGATCTCTACTCAATCAGGGCAGAGCTAAGTTCTTCAGAATTGTTTATATGTTGCAGAAATGCCAAGTCATCCACTAAAAGAACTAGAGATTCCTAATGATCAAAAAGATTCAATGTCTTGGTTTTCTAACTCCTTCCACTGTTTTCAAACATTTAACAAGGGAAAAAAAAAACTGTTTTTAAGTAAGCTAAAATCAATTGACAATAATCATTTTCAATTATTAGAAAGATAATCTCATCATGCCATTTTGGCTAGTTGAGAGAATCCAGGAATTATCTTACTTGATAAAAGAGATGATCCATTCACTATAGAAAGCTCTTCTTAAAGCAGCTCTACAATAATATTTTTCTTAATGTCTTTCTTTCTTATTTTAATTTCTTCGTACTATCCAGATTTTTGTTTATCCAAAGATCTTTGGCTATAAACAATTAAGAGACAGGAACCTTTGTGGTAGTTCCTGGTTTAACAAATTTACTAATCCTCCCAAGTTGGGAATAGGTATTAAACAGAATGAACTCCATTTTATAAATGGAGAAAAAGAGTTGTTCAGAGGTTCTTTGATTTACCTCAGGTCACTTAATTCTCCTGTTTCCTATTTCAGTGTTCTGTTAACCAGAACTCATTGCTTAATAAAATCTACCATGTGGAGGTGGGTATGGATCTTGCAGTTAGCTGGCATATATGATGGCCATAATTTTCATTTATATTGCAATTACACTTACATTCTTTCTAAAAGAGCTCATTGTGCTTCACAACATGCTACTCTTATAAGCCCTTAGGCTCAAAATAACCTTGGGAGCTAGCTAGGTAAAAGCTTATGTTATTGAGCTTCATTGGAAGTGATAGACAAGAAAGATTTTGTCTTTACTTGGACAGCAGGAAACTCGATTATAAAAATCACTGGAGTCTAGTAGATTTTCTAGTGTTACCTACATTCTAGTCAAAGGAAACCGACATATTTGATTCATTATTGATATCTATTGTGATGAGAATATCAAGGAACTAAGAAAAGAAAATTCCTTTTTGAAGATAGTCATTGTTAGGGAAACTGTGAAAAGAATCTCAAATAAGTAATATTATGAATTAGGTCCAAATCCCTATTCTACCATCATCTATCAGAAAATGCTTCCTTTCTCTAGAATTATGAAATAATCCTAAACTAGACAGAACAATATTTATGAATTCTTATGATTAGAGTGTCATGGATTTAGAGTTGGAATGGACCTTAGAAATGATCCAGATTAGACTTTCTTAACAGAGCATTCATGAACCCTTACGAGATCTGTAGATAGATTGCAAGATATTAGTGAATTTGTGTTTTTATTTTCATTGACTTCTAACCAAAATTTAGCATTTAAAAAAATTATGGATGTAGGCCACAAAAATTTATTCTATGATGGGCTTTTTCAGACTGCCAAAGGGGTCCATGAAAGAAACCATTTCCTCTCCCTTACCCCAATCCTCCCTTAAACCTCCTCCTCCCTCCCCCATATGCATCATTCTAGTCTTCTTATACCTTACACTCTCAGTATACTCTTTCATCCAGTGATCCTGGCTTCCTTGTGGTTCTTTGAATTAGATACTCCATGATTTTCTCTGGCTGATTCCATGCCTAGCAGGCTTTCCTTTCTTATCTCACCTCTTGGCTTCTTTCAAGTCCCAGTTAACATTCCACTTTCCAAATCCTATTCCCATTCAATTCCCTCAGTTGATTATTTTAAATTTCTTTTGTATGTGCCTTTGTTACTTTTATGTTGTCTCTCTCATTAGACTATAGGCTCTTTGAGGGCAGGACCTTTCTTTTATTGTTCTACCTGGCACATAGTAGGGTCTTAACTAATGTTAATTGGCTGACAGACCTATTCCAACCATTTTATCATTGAGGTCATTGAATTCTAGCAAGATTGATATGCCCACATGGTAGAATAGGGATTTGGACCTAATTTATCCATAGCTCTTTGAAATTGATCTTTTTTTTTTTTTTTTTTTTTTTTTTTTGGTGACAAAGTATTATACTGTTGGGTTTTTTTTATTACCTTTAGAATCAGTATTTCTTCATCTTCTTTGCTGGCATTTCTTCCTTGCCAGGTATTTTGACTATTGTTTTCTCCTCTAATATGTTGAATTTGTCCATTCTCAGGCTTTATGAAATTCAGTCTATGACTTTATATATTTAATGCCTTTATATGGTTAACCTCCAAAGTTGTACTCAACACATCTTAAAAGAAAACTCATCCCCTTGTCTTCCTATTCCCCAATCCACCTATAAGTCAAATTTTCTCATTTCTATTAAAGCTATGGGCATTCTTCAGGATTACTAGGTTTTCACCCTCAATGTTGTCCTTAACTACTTAATTCCTCATTCCATATATTTATTCAGTTGTAAATCTTGTTTTGACCTCCATGACAACTCACATAACCTCTTTTTCAGTTACATAGCAAACATTCTGGTTCAGGTCCTCATTACTTCTCACTGGGATGGTTGCAATAACTCATAATTGTTTGCTCCAGATCTTTTCTCACTCTAATCCATCCTCCATATATAATTGCCACAGTGATTTCCCTAAAGTATAGGTCTATCAATATAATACAACATAATATATATATACAATATATAATATATGTAACATATATTACATATACATATAATATATAATATAATAACATAATTTCCCTACTCAATAAACCTTGGTGTTTTCCAGAATAAAATATAAACTCCTCTGTTTAGCTTTTAAAGCCCTTCACAACCTCATCCCAATCTTTATCTTTCCAGTCTTGTTATATATTATTCTCTCTCTTGTACTCTAAGGTCCAGTTAAACTGGATTTCTGTCTATTCCTCACACACAATACTTTATCTCCCATCTGCACCTTTGCACTATCTCTTATTACTGGCATATATAAATAACCTCCTCACCTCTGTCTCTTAGAGTTCCTTTCTACTTTCAGACTCCACTCAAGTACCACCTTTCTTTACTTTTCTAATGTTTTCAAAACTTTTTTTTGATTCTTCTCCCTGAATTCTTAATGTTGCCTATCTTCAAATTACCTATTTGTTTTATGTATATTCTGAATATGTTTTTATAGAATAGAAGAAAATTAACATTTATTAAGTAGCTACAATGTGCCAGACAATGTAGGGCTTTACACATAACTCATTTGATTCTCACAACAACTCTCTAAGTAATATCATCACCCCCATTTTACACTTAAGTTAACTCACACAGACTGAGATTAAGTGACCTGACTAGGACCACTTAGCTAATAAAGTGACTGAAGTCAGTCTTAGTGACTCCAGATATAGTATTCTATCCACTGCAGCATCTAGTTGCCTCCAAGTATGTAAATTGTATTGATTGTTCACCTTTCCCACTACGTAAGTTTTTTGAAGACAGGGACTATTTAATTCTTATCTTTCTACGTCAAGCATCTGGCATGTAGTAGGCATTTAATAAATGCTTGTTGATTAGTTGTTAGTTTATTCCAAGTTTATAACATAATATAGTCACTTAATAGGTGATTGTTAATTCATTGTAAAGATGTTATTTCTTTAACTCTGATCTATGGACCTGTGCTCCAATTTTTATGTTAAGCACCTTAGAATTCCATTTTAATATCTCTTTTCCTTATTGAGGTATAGCCAATGCACAGCCTATATGTCTTATCAATATCCATGCCATATAAGGAGAACTAGAGATAGGTTCTCCTTTTGATAGAGCCTCAGTGGAAGGTTTGTTGAAGCATATGCACAACAATTGTCTAGTATAAGAAAGTATAAATGGCATATGCGTTGCACTGTTGCAAAGAGTTCTCAGAATCAGAATAATGGAATTCCACACTGTTAAAATTGTGGTATTTAAGATCATTTACCTCCAACATTTTCTTTCTCTGTCAAGATTATTGCTCTAGGAAATGTTCCTACATTTGGAGTCAAGACATTCAGGGCAGAAATTTCTTTATCAAGAAAGAATTTCTTTGAATTCTTAAAATATACTTATTTAATATTTTATTTTTCCCCAATGACATGTAGAAACAATTTTAAACATTCTTTTAAAAAAATTTTGAGTTCCAAATTCTCTCCTTTTATCCCCTCTACCTTCATAGAAAAAGCAAGCAATTTAGGGTCAGCTAGGGGGCACAGTGGATAGAGCACCAGCCCTGAAGTCAGGAAAACCTGAGTTCAAATCTGACCTCAGAAGCATAACACTTCCTAGCTATGGGATCCTAAGCAAGTCACTTAACCCCAATTGCCTCAGGGGAAAAAAAGGCAAGCAATTTGAGAAAGGTTATATATGTGCATTTATGAATAATATATTTCCATGTTGGTCATTTTGTGAAAAAAAAAAACAGACAAAAAAAAAGAAAGGAAATGAATAAAAAATATGATTAGATCTGCATTCAGACTCTATCCGTTCTTTTTCTGAAGATGGATAGCACTTTTTATCATAAGCTTTTTTGGAATCATCTTAGATCATTGTGTTGCTGAGAATAGCTAAGATATTCATACTTGTTCATTGCGGTTACTGTTTGAAGTGTTCTACTAGTTCTACTCAATTTACTCTGTATCAGTTTGTGTAAATTTTTATATTTTTTCTGAAATCATCCTACTCATCATTTAATAAATATATTATAATATAACACAATATTTCATTACAATTATATCCTATAACTTGTTCCACAAAAAAGAGGCACTATAAATATTTTAGTAGGTTATTTTACCTTTTAAAAAAATCTTTTTGGGATACAAATCTAGTAGTGGTATTGCTGGATCAAAGAGTATGCAGAGTTTTATAACCTTTTGCACATAGTTTGAAATTATTCTCCAGGATGATTCAGTTCACAATTCTACCAATGGTGCATTAGTGTCTTAGTTTTCCCATATCTCCTCCAACATTTTTTATTTTCCCTCATATTAACCAATCTGATAAGTGTGAGATAGTACCTCTGAGTTGTTTCAATTTTCATTTTCTAATCAATAGTGATTTAGAGCATTTTTTTCACATGGTTATAGATAGCTTTGAATTCTTTATCTGAAAACTGCTTGTTTATATCCTTTGACCATTTATCCATTAAGCAGTGACTCAAAATGTTATAAATTTGACTCTCAGTTTGAGAAATTAATTTTTTATCAGAGATATTTGTTGTCATCTAATTTAGAGAGATGGCTGTTAATGTTTTTTAAATGCATTTATCTTCCTTTTTTGGTTAAAACTATTTATTGTCAAAATATATGCATAGATAATTTTCAACATTCACCTTTGCAAAACCTTGTGTTTCAAAATTTTTTCCTTCCCTTCTCTCTACCCCCCCCCCAGATGGCAAGTAAGCTAATATGTTAAAGACGTGTAATTCTTCTATACATATTTCCATAATTATCATGGTGCACAAGAAAAATCAGACCAAAAAGGAAAAAAAAGAAAAAAAAAAAAAACAAAATGCAAGCAAGTAACAATAAAAAGATGAAAATACTATGTTGTGATCCACAGCCAGTCCCCACAGTCCTCTCTCTGGGTGCAGATGGCTCTTTTCATCACAAGACTATTGGAACTGCCCTGAATCACCTTGAAGAGCCATGTCAATCAGAACTGATCTTGCTGTTCCTGGGTGCAATATTCTACTGGTTCCACTCACTTCATTTAGTGTTACTTCCTGTAAGCCTTTCCAGGCTTCTCTGAAATCATCCTGCTGATATAGAACAATAATATTCCATAACATTCATATACCATAACTTATTCAGCCATCCTCCAATTGATGGACAGCCACTCAGTTACTCAGTTTCTAGTTTTTTGCCATTACAGAAAGGGCTTCCCTAAACATTTTTGCACACACAGGTCCTTTCCCCTTTTTAAAGATCTCTTTGGGATACAGGCCCAGTAGAGACACTACAGAATCAAAGGGTATTCACAGTTTGATAGCTCTTTGGACATAGTTTCAAATTACTGTACAGAATGACTGGATCAGTTCACAACTCCACCAACAATGTGTCAGTATCCCAGTTTTCCCACCTTCCCTCAAACATTCACCAATATGCATTTATCTTCCACAGGAGTGTATAGGTTCTTCAAGGAAGACTGATGTAAGGACTTTTCAGGGCTGCTCATTTACCTTTGGGGTGTATCTGGCTCTCAATTCTCATGTATGGTTCCAAGAAGCTGTAGTGTGTACAGTAGCCATACTTTGGTAAGATTGGCCAAACCAGATTGAGGGTAACAGATGCATCTCAAATCTCTCAGTGAGTTAGGAGTTATTTAAGCACATGAAGACTACCTGGTAGAATGGGAATATAAGAAAAATTCATTCCAAAGACCATGTAGATAACTGAACAAGGTGTCTATGGAGCACTTAGAGCTTGGTCAGATATCAAAGACCCCAAAGTCATCCACTTTGTCATCCACTGCATCCTGGGCCATTGCCAGTTGTCTTGACTTTTGTCTTGTCCCTGGACTTCGAAGACTCAGGAAGAGAGAGTAAGACTGAAGACTTTGAATAATTTTGCTTTATGGAAATCAAATTCATGTAGAAGTTGAGACATCACCCATGATATCATTGATTCTTTTGGAAAACAAAGGACAAATGACATCTTTCACAGAATGTTATATTTCTAATCTGGAAATTAATTAAACTGATATTTGTGCCAGACAGTATTCAGTCTGCTGGATACTAAATATCCTAGCAGACTTAGAGTCTATGACAATTGAAGCAATGGAAAGAAATTGCTTTAATGAGGCATGGGAAGGGAATAAATACTTATATAGCTCCTACTATATGCCAAGCATAGTGTTAAATACTTTACAGATATTGCCTTCTTTAGCCAATCTTATTTTGTTAAGAATATAAAATTCATAGGCAATGATAGAGGAATACATAAATAGTCTAACTTCCCATGGTTTTATTATTCTGTAAAAATGAGTTTAGATATTCTGAAAGGAATTGTAGGTTCTATCAGATCTGAGAAACCTTATAGAAGTAGTTAAAATGGCCTTTTTATGTTTCTGGGGAGGCTTCTCCTTACTGGATATATTATGGGATGTGAGAGAGCTGGCAAATTCTGATGTGATCCTAGATAGATCTCTGGCAGTTCAATCTTCTGACCTTTTAAAGCTCAGTTCCAGTCTTTTCTAATATTCCTTTATCTAAGATGAAAAAGAATAGATATAACAGAGAAAGAAAGATAGCCAGGCCATCATAGTGATCATCACTTCATGGTGTATTCAGTTGAGAGAGAAATAGTAGTCTCTCCCCTTTCTGAAAGCCTATAACAATTATCCACTTGAATTATCACCTGTGAAGGAAAGAGATGAAATTACTCTTATAGCACTTTTCTACATGCACATTTGATCTTGGCTTAGGAATTCTGACTTTTTAAAGCCTTTCCTCACTATATGGTATCTGAATAGGAAACAATCATAGAATACCTGCACATGTTAAGAAGTGGAGAACCATGTCTTCTATTTTTTGTGTTTGGAAGCACCCTTTCTGATCATCCTAGGTAGGATGGGACTACCATTGGAAACCTCAATCTCATTCTCCCCTTCTCTTTTTATCAGTGATCGCTCACCTTAAGGCCTGCAAATACAGGCCAAATTATTTACCTGGGGAAAACTATTAAAACAAACTGTGCTTTTTTTATGCCATAACTTAATCTAATCCTTGGCTGACCGTAGCCATCATACTTATGCTATCTTCCACATTAGAATTTTTAAATTAATTTTTTTTTTTTTAACTGAGGCAATTGGGGTTAAGTTACTTGCTTAGGAGCGATCACACAGCTAGGAAGTGTTAAGTGTCTGATACCAAATTTGAACTCAGGTCCTCCTGACTTCAGGGCTGGTACTCTATCCAATGCACCACCTAGCTACCCCCTTTTAAATTAATTTTTGACTTTCCTATTGCCCCTATGTCAAAAACTTTCATCAGATTTTTTTTCTTTGAAAGTTATTCATTCATTCTTTTGTTTTTATTCTGTATCTAAAACCATTAAAACCTTTATTACCCTTTGCTTCGTTTACTGCAATGATCTCCTATTGCGTCCTATCTGAGTTTAATCTCTCCATTTTCTGAATGATCCTCCTTCTAAACTAATCTTCCAAAAACAGTTTCATTATGTCATACCTCAATCAAGAAGGTTATATGACTCATTTTACTTAATGCAGCTTCTGAATCTGAGATACAACAAAGTATGGGTCAGTTCTCTGCTGCTTGTGCTAATTTTGGCCCAACAATTAATACTAAGGAAAAGAGATTCTCTACTTGCCAGTAGTACACCATTTATATGTCAAACCATTGGTTTTAGCAAATGGAGAAATTTTGAATGCTACGGATGAATTCACTCACATCATATTTTCCAGGGAGATACACATAGATGATAAAGCTGTTAGACTCATTTCCATAACTAGCTCAGTGTTTGGGAAGCTCTGAATAAAATATGAAAAAGAAATGGTAGTCTGGCTACCAAACTGAAGATCCACAGGGCTGTTGTGAAGACCTCATTGTTATAGATCTGTGAAACTTGAACAATATACCATCACCATGCCAGGAAACTTAAGCACATCCATTTGAATTGTCCTAGAAAGATTCTGAAGAACACCTCGCAGAATAAGGTACCAGCAGATGAGGTCCTTTTTAACCTCAAATTCTACTGCAGCGTGCAATTCCAGTTGGCTGTCCATGTTGTTTGAATGGCAAAAGTACATTTACCTAAAAGATTATTTTATGGAGAACTCACACAATGCAAGCACTCATATGGTTGTCAGAAGAAGGTATACAAGGATACATACTCACAAGGTCTCTGAAGAATTTTGGAATTAATTGTGATACTTTGAAGATACTGTCACAGGATTGTTCAACATGGTGGGACTACATAATAGGAGGCATTGTGCTCTATGAGCAAAGCAGAAGTGAAGTACAAGAGACATGAGATGAGCAAATTTATCCCAAATGTTCATTTCGATTATTTGTGCCTGACCTGTGGCAGAGCATTCTGAGCTCATATGGGACTGATCAACCACAGTCAGACACACTGTATCCTGAGAATGAAGACAACAACTAAGTACTTAGTATCTAATATGGGAAGATATTGTTTCAGGCACTGGAGATACATTAACAACAGCAATGACTGTCATTGTCAGACAGGTGTCAGACAGTATTCTAAGTGCTGTACAAATATGCTCATTTTATCCTAACAACAACTTTGGATAGCAGGCTTTTCTTATTTTATAAATAAGGAAATTGAAGTAAATAGATTGAGTGACTTGCTCAGAATCACAAAGATAGAGGTCAGGTTTGAACTCAGGTGTTTTTTTTTTTTTTAAATTGCAGTCTTACTATTCTATCTTGTCTGTATTTGAGTTCATATTCTACTAGAACTATTTTGTTTACAAATTAGTGGACACAGAAAAAAACTTAGATCTAAGCTCCTGGAGAGTTCTTTCCTGCTTTCCCAATGAATAACTTTCCACCAAGTTCCTCTGAATTACAATCTAGAATCTATGGATTCTAGAGGAGAATCTGTGATTTCTTTCTGCTGATTACATCACTTTGATTTGTTCTGTGTTGCCTTTGTGGTGGCTCTTTCAGGCCTCACTTAGTGTCATAAGTACTTCAACCTTCTATAGTTTAGTTTTTTTCTGGCTTTTGCAATTCTATCATTCTCCACCAGATGGTATTCATAACCTTCACTGGGGGCCAACTTCTGTAGCAGTTGGATCTATACAAAGGCAAATCTGAAGCCTTAATTTAAAAAAATAAAAATATGGGTTTTAGATTTATCTCAGGGACAAAATACTTGTTCTTTTTTCCCTTTAACATTTTAAAAATTGCTTTAAATATGTTTTATTTATATTCTTTACAACACAATTATTTCTGGAAAGGGGGAAAAGGAATACTCAGCTCCCTTCAGATAGAACTTTCCCTTTTAACAACAAAAAAACAATGAAAATACCCAATACAAAGACTGCCTCTTGAGAATATGCCTGATATTTTGCTCTAGTAATTCTCTGCCTCTGCTTTGAGGAGGAAGGTTTGTTTCATCATCTGTTCTTTCCACTTACATTATTATATGTCAATTTTCCTCTTTTCTGTTCCCCTTCATCTCTGATATTTTCCTTCTTTATTTTCTTCTTATCCCTTCTATCAAATGAAGGGATAACTCTTCTGTTGGCAAGACCACCCTTCCACATGCACCCTTGATCCTATTTAATCAGTCTTCTTCTACTGCAGATTAGTCCTAGTCATCCTTAATCTCTCTCTTTTTTTCCCCTTCAATTACTTGTTATCCATTGACTTCTTTTATCCTACCTAGAAGCAGGCTGATGTCTCCTTATCCTTCAAAAACCCTCATTATATCCTTCCATCTCTGGTATCTATTGTCTTATATCTCATCTCTCCATTTTAGATAACTAAATTCCTTTCACATTAGAGGCTTCTTCACTTCTCACATGTTTCTAATCCATTTGCTATCTGGCCTTTTACTAAAATGTTTCTTTCCAAAGTTACCAATGATCTCTTCATTGCAAATATTGATCTTTATCATGCTTCATTTTTCTATCATTATTAGCTATCTGTATTACTAAAAATTGCAGATAAGCTTCTATTTCTAATTACTCTATTTTCTTTGAGTTTTCATAACTGCTTTCTCTTAATTCTTCTTATCGGACTCCTCCTCATATATTCAATTATCATTTTTATGTTGATGATTTCCAGATCTATGTATCTAGCCTTAGTCTCTCTCTTGAGGTCCTAACTCTGCATAACCAACTATCTATTGGAATTTTTAAATTGTACTCCATAAGAAATTCAAAGGTAACCTATCTAAACCAGAACTCAATATCTTTCCCCACAAAACCACTTAAATTCATAATTTCCCTATTACTATTGAAGGTCTCACCATTTTCCCAGTCACCCAGGGTTATAACCTTGATATCATCCTCAAGTCTCCTTTCTTTCTCTCTGTTTCTCCCTCTTTCCTTTTCCCTCCCTCTTTTTGTATATATATATATATATATATATATATATATATATATATATATATATATATACATGAACAGTTGACAAAATTGTCATTTTAGCTTCTGGGATGTCTCCTGTATACTTATTTTAATATACCATCTCTTTAGGACCTTTTTCATGTGGTACAGCTAATGCTAAAAGGGGCCCAAAAAGTAATTTTGTATAAAGGAAAAGATTTAAATAAACTGTTAAAGGATGTTAGTCGACAAGGGTTTATTAAGTGCTCAACATGTACTAGTCATTGTGCTGACATTGGAGATACAAGAAAAGGCAAAAACAAGATCCCTGCTCTCAGATCACACTCTAATGGAGGTGACAATATCCAAATAACTGTATTCGGAGGATATATATGGTATAAGCAGAAAATAATCTCAGAGGGAAGAGAAAAGGAGTGTGTGTGTGTGGGGGGGGTGTGTGGTGTGTGTGTGTGTGTGTGTGTGTGTGTGTGTGTTTGGGGGAGGGACAGTAGGTAAAAAGTACAAAAGGTAAGATTGGAGCTGAATATTGAAGGAATTCAAGGAAACCAAGAAGCAGAAGTGAGTCTAAATTGCATTCCAGATATGGAAAATAACCAGAGCAAATGCATAGATTAAATAGGGAGATATATTGTTTGAGAAACTGAAAAAAGTCCATTTAGCTGGATCCTAAGAGTGCATGGAGGGCAAGACCATGTAAAAAAATTGGAAAATTAGAAAGAGGGCCAGATTGTAAATAGCTTAAAATACCAAAGAAAGGATTTTATATTTCATCCTAGAAGGAATAGGAGAGCCAATAGGGTTTATTGAGTAGGAGTGAAGCACTTTGGCAGCTGAATCAAGGATAGATTAGACTAGGGAAAGACCTGACTGGAGTGGGTCAGAGATAATTAGAAGGCTGCTGCAAAGGGCTGGAATTTTATATATAAAAGATCTATAAAACTAAGAATGACAAGATTTGATATACAGGGTGATTGCAACTCAAGGATGACATTGAGGTTCTGCATGTGGATGCCTAGGAGGATAGTGATAGGCAAGTTGGAAAGAAAAGAGGATTTTTAGAGAAAGATAATTAGTTCTGTTTTTGATAAGTTGAGTGAAATGACTACAGAACATAGAGCTTAAGATATACAAAATGCAATTGATGATGTGGAACTGGAGCCTGAGAGAGGTTATGAAATCATCTACAAAGGGATTATAGTTGGATTCATGGGATATGAGAACACCTATTAAGATACTATAGAAATGTAACCCTAGTCCCAAAACCCATTGGTATGGAATTCTCATTTATGGAGATAAATGCGTTGCCCTATGTGAAGAGCTGGATGGAGTTGGTGAAAGTGGGAGAACTATAATCCTCTTCAGTCTTCTTTGAGGTTTCTTCAGAATATCTTCAATTTTAGTCTCTTAAGGTGCTTTTGATTCCAGTTTCAAGAAGGAAAGAGGCCAATCCCATTTTAAGTCACTAAAAAGGAAAAAAAAAACAACCCTCAGGGGAGACATGAGGGAAGCTGGCCCTTTCCATCATGTCTCTATACCCAGCAAGAATAAACCCTTCTAAGACATCCATAGTTAATTATTATAACCTTAATAAAAATCCATTAAAGGGGACTGAGGAAAGAGAGGTCAAAGAAGAAAGGAAGAGCGTTATGAAAATCTACAAAAAAGAACATCCAGGAGAAGAAGGTGATTGATGGTGTCAAAGGTTGCAAAAAGGTCAGGGAAAGAAGGATTGAGAAAAAAGCTATTAGATTTGGCAAATAAGAGATCAATGGTAATTTTAGATAATCATTTTAATTGAATGCTGGGGTAGAAGCTAGATTGGAAATAATTTAGAATAGAGTAAAAAGAGAGGAAGTGAAGATCTATAGGATAGATTGTTTTCTTATTTTGCTGTTATAAAAGACATTTTGATGCCTAATGAAAGTAGGAAAAGAATTGAGTACATTGATAAAACATGTTAATAAGAAACACAAATTTCAGTTGAACTTTGTACAAGTTTAGACATAAATGAATTATACAAATATAAAGAATCATACTTTTTGTGAATGCTTTAAAATGATGTTTCACTTGTATGTGGATTATTTGATGTTTAAGAATAGAAGATTTATTTTAAAAAAAATAAAAAAATACAAGGATCAGTTCAGTCATCTCTGACTCTTCATGATCCCATTTTGGGTTTTCTTGCCAAAGAAACAGCAGTGGTTTGCCATTTACTTCTCCAGCTCATTTTACAGATGATGAAACTGAAGCAAACAAGGTTAAGGGACTTGACCAGAGTCACAGAGCTAGTAAATCCCTGAGTACAGATTTGAATTTAGGAAGCTAAATCTTCCTAACACCAGGCCCACTACTCTATCCATATCATTCATACATACACATATATAAATATGTGATAAAAATATACAAATATATAGGAAAATATATAAAAAACATATGTGTAGAAAACCATATTTTCATGTTTGTTGAAGAAGCTGGAGGACCATGCTGAGAATACTTTATAATTGCAAGGGATTGTGGCATCTTAGCTTATTTGCATAAAACTATTTTATGACTAAAGAGAGTGAAGCCAAAAAAAAAAAGAGAGAAATCCTATAATTTTAGAAACTTATGTATGATTAAAAACTATGAATTTTACAGGAGAATTTTGGGAAATTACTAACCTTTTAAGAAAAGGTGAGTCAGTGGGCTCTTCTTCAAATCTGAAAGAGAAACTTAGCATAAGAAACTGATATAGGAATCTGAGTATGAGCAAGACACAATAGACTTTGAAAATCTGCTTTGGTTGCATTGCTTAACAGTCATAAAGCTTGAGTTGAGTGATTCTGATTGGTGGGAGAGAGGATTTAATGAACTAAAATGGTCAAAGATAGCTATCACGATTCAGTACCTCCTAGAATTGGAGAGAGGTGAAGCTTTTAAGTTCCTGTTGCTCTTTTCTGTCACTTATTGTTTGTGTTAGAAAAGCAGAGACTAGAGAGAATTTGCAGCTGCTTTGTGTCCTGGTGAGCTGGCTAGATTTGTTTGTCTCACTTAAAGAGTAAAACTGAGTTTTGTTGTTGTGAGCTCTGTACTGATTGGACAAATGCAGCATCCAAGTGAATGGATAGGTTTATCTCAGAGATAGCCTCTCTGATGAGCTTTGCAATTTTCTGACTTAAAAAAGAACTTTTAATGACATTACCTCTTAATGCCATTGAGAGGTAATACTTTTAAAATGTCCCTTTAAGGATGATTATAAGTTGAAAGAATTTATAAATATTCTGAATGTTGGAAATGTTAGAATGGAGAAGAAAAGATTTGCCCAAATAGTGATGAAGATCTAGAAACAAGTTACAAGAAGAAAAGCAATTCCATAAGATACAGATGTTCCTGTATAAACAAACATCAGACCTGAAGTTCTGAATTATGAGTTACAACATGCAAATTTTCCTCATGTACTTCCCTGCTAGTTTCCCATTCTCTCCCACAGATACCAAATACATTGATGGAAGAGTATGACCCATGTTAGTAAAATGTAGATTGTGATGTCTTATTATTTATTCATTTGATCTAATTATGTGAGCATTTCTGATATTATTTTTGCATTATAATTTGGTAAGGGTTATTTTTAATATTTAAAATTACCATTAATAGGGGAACCTGGTTGTATAAATTTCAAATACATCAGTGGGGACTCAAGAATTAAAGCAAAGAATAAGAGAGAATTTATTTCCTCTTGTGGAGTTATCCCTAGAATCCTGAGAGAATTTGACTGACCAGGTAGTAGCAGTTTTTCTAGACCTACCAGTCTGAGAGTACATAGGAAGAATCCATAGATTTCAGTGTCTATAATGCCTAGGTAAGTGGTATGAAATCTATACAGATTTTAGATGGCTATTTCATATGAACACTCATCCCATCACCACCCAAAAAACCAATGCCACAGTGGCATTGGTGAGATATAATTTATAGAACAAATGAAGCCCAGGACAGCAAGGAGATCTATAATATCTATTGTATACTTACCCTTCTCTTTTCTCACATAGCCACCACCTTAATTTAGGGCCATATCACATTTCAATTGTGGTATTGTAATATATATCTAATTGATATCCCTGTTTAAAGTCTCTCCTCACTCCAATTTGTTCTCCACATAGTTATCAAAGCTATCTTCCTAAAGTTTGGATCTGAGCATGTCAGCCCATACTCAGACTCCTGTGGTTACATGCTCTCTCTAGGATCAAAGTTATTGATGTTTAAAGGTTTTCACAATCTGAACCTGTTATAAAATCCCTGCAACAGGGATAGGTTTTCTCTAAAAGGTAACAAAGCTGTTTCTGGAACCTAATCAGCCCCTGACTCCATTGATATAGCTTCCTGATCACCCAAAAGCATTAAAAAAAATCCCACCCATATGGATTTACTGTCTCTCCAATTTGATGAATTTCTGGAGACCATTGGAGTTCTCATTTCCAAATATTTCCAGATAGGGATAAAAAAGATGTGTCTGAGGAAGCTAAGTGCCACTATATCCTGGTTGTATATTCTGACTATATTAGGGCAAGTAAATATTCTTTGTTAATTGATCAATGACTTGTAAGTGCCTCATTTGCTAACACTGAACCTGAACTAACAAGGTACTGATATTGGGCCTGTTTCCAATCTTATACTTCTCTTTATGTATTCTATAGTTTTGATATACTGTGATACTCCATTTCTTATCTTGATAAATTTTTTACTAACTGCTCCCAACACCTGTCTAGTATAAAGGCTAGAGGCAACCACAGCTAGAACCCCTAGGATCTGAATAACTACTCCTCCTAACTCTATAGGCATCTATGTCCTTGTGTACAAGGTTCAGTGATTTGGAACTGCCTGACTTCTAAGGCTGCACTTATTGCTGGTAATTGTGGACCCTTTAGCATTTGTCTGTGTTCACTGGGCCAATATTAGAGGAAGGGAAACACAAAAGAAGAGACAAGGTAGACAAAGTCACACTTTTTCTTCTCAAAAGCCTCTTCTAAGAGGCAAGCCAATTAGAAGCTATCTCTTCTTTTACTACATCTTGCATCATCAACTTTTTGACCAATCATACTTATCTGGAATAGGCAGAAAATCCTCCAAATACATGTGAGTGACTAGAATGCTAAGTATGTGCTAAATGGAGTACCACCAAAATAGCTATACCTGGAATGCTCTTATATTTATAACTTTGGGGATTTTTGGCTTATTGCAAAATCACTTTAAATGCCACTCTCTGCATGAAGCCTTTTCTATTTTCCCAAGATGTCAGTGTCTCTGATTTAAATGTTACTTTTTATTTATTCTGTATTGATCTTGCATAAATGCATCTATGTATATATATTACACACATACCTATCTATCCTTTTTCCCATTGGGATACAAGATCTTTAAGGATCTTTTTCTTTGGTTCTCAAGTATTTGGATCTCTAGCACTTTTGGATTTCATTGCTTGGCCCATTGTAGGTCATCAGAAAGTTTTTTGATTGGTATATTGCTTTGTGACTGCTTATTTTATTCTATAATTCATTTACCCACATTTTCTCAAGTTTCTATGAACTCCTTGTACTTATTACTTCTTACTGTTCAATAATAATTAATTATATTCCTACATCATCATTAACATTATTTTCAACCAGTTCTCAATTTAAAAGCATGCATTTGATTTTCTATATTTTTTTGCTATAATAAAAGATGCTGCTGTAAATATTTTTTCTTTATATTAACTTAGTTTTTGACTATGAATTACTTAGAGTTACTGGGTCAAATGTTATGGACAGTTTGGATAATTTTGGCATAGTTTCAAATTTTAAAAATTTAAAGTAACACCTTTTATTTTCATATTACATTAAATTTTAATCATATTCCAACAATTATACTTTCCTTGTATCAAAGTCTGAGAACAGCAATTCAATAAAAATAATGGTATCTGATATCTAACATCATATGAAACATTATGCAATCTAGTTTTCCACTAATCCAATTAAAGGAGAGAGATATATTTTCTCATCTTTTCTCCAGTGTCAAGCTTGGGCACTATAATTCTATAATGTTCATTTTCATTTTATCATTCATTCTGATTACATTGCTGAAGTTATTTTTATATGCTTATTTTACTCTGAAACATTCATTAAAATTTTCCTATGTTTCTCTGAATTCTTCAAATTGTTTATTTCTTATAGCAAAATAGCATTCTCTTCCCTTCATATGCAATAGTTTAATTGTTCTTTAATCAAGGACATCTACATTGTTTCTGGGGTTTTTGCTACCATAAAAATAATACTATGAATATTTTAGTGTATTTGAGACCTTTTGGTCCATAAAGTATATCCATATCCATAAAGTACATGCATAGCAGTGGAATCTCTATTGAAAATGAATGAATATTTTAATCACTTCTTTTTGTTTTAATGTTTTTATTTTCTTCAGTTACGTAGAAAACAATACTTTTATATTTGTTTTTAAATTTTTGAATTTCAGATTGTCCCCTTTCCTCATTCCCCACATTGAGTAGCCCATGAATCACTTTTTTTTTGAAAAAGACAATTACCAAATAATTCCTAGAACTTTTGAATTAATTCATCACCAATTGTATATTAGTGTGCCTATCTTCCCCCAGCCCTTCTAATATTAACTCTTCCCTTTTAATTGTCATATTTGCCAATGTACACGATATAAAGTGATATCTTTTATTTTATTGTTTTTTAATGTACATTTTTATAGATAATGATTTAAAGCATGTTTCAAAATGATCATCTATATTTTGAATTTTTTTTTTAGAAACCTTTATTTATATCATTTAGCTACTTAAACATTGGGAATAGATTTAGTATTATATATTTCCATTAAAATGCATTTTGCCTATCAATGATATCTAATGCAAATTCTTTTTTTCACTCAAAAAATTTTCTCTCATTTCTCTCTCTTGATTGATTTTGTTGTTGAAAAGTCAATTTTATTTAATCGGAATTTTTTTGGGGGGTATCCTTTATAGTCTTTACTTCCTTGTTCACTCAAGATTTCTTCAAGTCAAAAGTTATAGAAAAGGTACCTCTAAGTTTTCCCTCTATTTTTCTAACTGGGATGGTCTACACATCTTCAGAGTGATAGGGAAGTTCTAACATCCAGTCCCTTTTAGCCCAACATGAATTTATTGCACTCACGTAGACCTTGACTATATGTCACATTTTCCAAATTTGTGCTGACAGTTTGCTAGTTCTTGCATCAAAGAAGGATGAAATGAGAAATAAAAGCAGATGGAAGCAGCATTTCAACTGGAAAATAAAACCATTTTCCTTTTAGAAAAATTCCCAGTGGCTAATTTCAAATTGAAAATGTGTGTTGGCTTCATCATTAAGCAAATAATAACTAAATTATGTACTTTCCCACTGGCATTACCTTCTCCTTTCTTTCTCTTTGGGTTTAATGAATTTGGAAGTAATCAACAGAACTACATCATGAAACATTTTGTTAAGGTGAAGTAATTAATGACCCTAATTATTAGAGCTCAGAGTTTAAGCCCCCTGAATCATTGCAGTCAATCTTATCAATTTATATTTTGTATATTGATACATATCAGGATTGTATGAAGATGTAAATATTCTAATATTCTGTGATCTCCGTGTTATCCTCCAGCTGCTTCTCTTCTTTCTATACCCTGTTCTCTTTTTCCTTCTCCATCATCATCATAATTTTTATCTTTATTGTTTATTTATTTATATGGATTAGTATAGCGACAAATCAATGCCATACAAATTTTTCACAAAATACGAAATTGTTTAGAAAGATAGATTATTAGCATATTAATGACAGTTAAAAAGTGAACTTTAAATACAAAATTGCTGTGAAAAGAAAAAAGCATTGAATTTGTGTTCAAATTTTAACTTTGTCTCTTAATGTGGATAAGAAACTTAATCTTCCTGAGTCTCAGTTTCCCTACCTTATAAATTATGGGGTTGGATTAAGTGATTTCCAATGTGCCTTACAACTTTTAATTCTGTGATTCACTGTGCCAATGAAGAATGCCTTTCTCTAGGATCTAAATTCTAGACATAGGGACTTTTATGGTGATTACGTTGTATTTTGACAGATTTTCCTCAACAAATAGGACACTCATTTAAAATGATAGGATTTATACAGTAATCAAAAATTGGAGTATTTGCACCATAAAAGCAAAAAAGAAAACCTTAAGGAAATTTGGTATTTCCATTGTGTTTAATCATGGCTCTCAAATTTTCAGATGCCACAATTATAGAAGTTCATTTCATAAAGATAGAACCAAGATATATTCATTATGACAGTTGCTTATAAACTATAATACTTTTTGTTTAAAAGAGTTTTTTTTCACAAATTAGTATTATTATAATACTAAATAAATTAGTATTTATTACTAAATTAAAAAAATATATAAATTAAATATATAAATAATATAAACAAATGCTTAATATATAAATAAATACTAAACAATATAAAACAAATATATAAACAATATAAAATAAATAAGTGAATGAATATGAATATATAAATAAATACGAATTAAATAAATAAATACAAATTAATTAGTGCTATTATTACATCCCCTTAAAAAAACAAAAACCAAAACAATAAGGAACAGAGACATTCACAAAGTAGAGGGACTTGTCCAAAGTCCCACAGCCAATAAACATTGGTACTAGAGTTATAATTCAGATTTTCAGATTCCAAATCCTGTATTCTTTTCATTGCATCACATTTTCAGGTTTAAAACAAACAAACAAACAAACAAAAAACATAGGTTAAAACCCTGGGATGGAATCAAGATGAAATGCAGTAGGATCAAATTCAAAATACTTCATTTAGGTTCAAAAATTCAATTGAATAAAATGGGGAAATTTTGATATGAGTACTTATGAAAAACTTTTAGACTAAATTTAAAATAGTAATTCAGTTTTTTACTGCCTTAACAAAAGTATAATCTTTATAAAGTGGATATTTCATATTGGTCATACATCTAGAATATTATGTTTGGCTCTAGGCTTACATTTTAGAAGAGAAATCTATAAACCTGAATATATCCAGGGATCCAGGAAGGGGTTTGTGTTAATGAAAGGAAATCATACTCTAAGGGGAAATACTTGAAACTATTGTTTAGTTTAAAGAAAACATCTGAGTAGTGACCTACTTGCCCAAGATATTCTTTAAATTAATTTAAAGCGAATTGCACATTAGAAAAAAACACTAATAACAATATAAATTTCAAAGGTTAAAAAAAATTATTCAATTCATTGCATTCAATCATAGAGGGAATAAAACTTTTCCAGGGGCTCCAAAATATCATCATAGAACCAATGGGTGGAAGTTAAAGAGGTCAATTTTGATAGCTCTTCCAAATTGTAATACGATGGTTTAAAAACTATCATGCACTACATCAGTGGAAGTATTTAGACAGAATCTGGATGATCGTCTGATAGAAATGTTGTAAAATGGATTCCTGAGTAGAAGATTGAATTTGATGACCTTTATGGTCAGGTCCCTTCCAACTATAAATTCTATTAAAATCACCTCAAACAACTTCCCATCCTGTCATTCATAAATCAAATAACATTTTGGGGTACTGGCATCGTAGAACAGTATTAATTCAGTAAGAAACAAAGGATAAGAGTAAGATATTCTTTAAGTTGTCATTTTGGGGGAAACTATATCTTGCCCCTTCCCCATTTTTATTCAGAATATACAGTACTAAAGTGTGTTGTTGTTCAGTCACTTTCAATTGTGTCTGACTCTTTGTGGCCTAATTTGTTTTTGTTTTTTTGTTTTTTGGCAAAGATACTGGAATACTTTGCCATTTCTTTCTCTTAACAGATGGGGAAACTGAAGCAAACAGGGTTCAATAACTTTCCCAGGGTTACACAGCTAGTAAGTGCTTGAGACTGGATTTGAATCCAAGTCTTCATAATTCCAGGTCTGGTACTCTATCCACTGAGTGACCTACTTGTCCAAGATATTCTTTAAATTAATTTAGGATGAATTGTATATTTTTAAAAATCCCAATAATAACCTACCTTTCAGGGGGTTAAAAAAATTAATTCAGGCTACAAATATTATAGTTATATAATCTGAAAACAGATTTTCTACTGTATTCTAGTCCTAATCTCAAACTATTGTGAAAACTTTTGAAAATTTTTTAAAATAATATTTAAAATTTATGTTACTTTAACATATTTTGTATATGAAGGGGTTTTTAAAAAATCATTATTTGGAATTTGTAGAGCTAAGACTTGTCCTATGTTAGTGTAGTGGTAGAAAGAACCCTTGCTTTCAGAGTAAGAAATCCTGTTTTCTAGTCATAGTTGTGTGACCTTAAACAATTAGTCAGTAGCCATTTATTAAGTGTATACTATTATGAGGGAAGTATGTTTTATTATCATCTTTATCATACTGATGAGGCAATTGAGGTAGAGAGAGATTAAGTGGCTTGTCCAGAGTTAGACAGCTAGTGTCTGAAGCCACATTTAGATTGAGGTTTTCTTCCTCCAGACCACTGTGCTATCTAGTTGCCTCTGCTGATGATTAAGTTAAAAAACAAATAAATAAACAAACAAACTTAAATAAAAAAAACTACTTTCTATTTCACATAGTTTAGGGGTCTTGTCAATTGTGTAAATGTTGTCTAGGTGATTTGTATTTTTTCCTTTCTCTGATTTATGAATTATATGCTAGCAAATTGTATTTCTTGCAAGGTATAGCGAAATAAGTCTGTAACCCAAAAAGGATAGCATTTGAGACTTGGCACCTTGATTATCTGACTTACAAAAAATTCTACGATAAGTATCATTGTCCAAGTACTGAAGTGGATCTGTGATTTCATCAGTTTCAATGTTCCTTTCATCCCATGAATGACAGTTCTTTCATTCACTTTGTAGTCTTTCTACATGATTCTTGTCCATGCCCCTTTTTAAGGACCTAGGGAAACCTCTCAATATACTGGCAGCAAATGGATGGCTGAGCACATAGAATGTTGTCCCTGTAGTTAAAATCTGGCCTCAGATACTTACTGCCTGCATGATCTTGGCAAGTCACTTCTATCTGCCTCAATTCCCTTATATGCAAGATGATGATAATAGCACTTCTAATTTTGTTGCAAGAATAAAATGAGATCATATTTGTGAAATACTTAGCATAGTGCATGACACAAAGAAGATAGTATAAATACGTGTTTCCTGTCTTTCTTCCTTTTCTTCTTTCCTTTTTTCCTTACTTTTCTTTCTCACTTCTTCCCGTCTGTCTGAATCTACCAGAGGAGCACTCAAGCCATCCATCTGTGATGTTCCACTCCACTTGACCAGCCCATTTTTTTCTTTCTTTATACATTTCCCTAATAAAGTTTTTTATACTCTTATTCTTCTTCAAAGTTTCTCATTGGTTTGATGTTATAGGTTGCTCATATCTACCATACTTAATTGTCCTTTATATGATACTAATTTTTCATATCACTGATCAATATTATAGTAAATATTTGACTTCTGCAAATTATAGCTACCAACTGAACTTCCTCCCCAACCCTCATATTTTTAAAAAAGAAACCTCTCAACTAAATTGTGCCCATAGAAAGTATTCTTTTCATCTATAATTCAATGAAATTGTGGTAGAAAAGTGTTTGGCTGTGCCTGAAAACCGAACATATGTGCATTTGTCATCTCCGTGCCATCTCCACGTGTTATATTTTCTAGCTTGTACTGTGAATTAATTGTAATTCTAAAGAGAAAACATCAGAGAGAATCAAACACGACAAATTTCGTGGTTCATTTAAAAAGCTGATTCCCTCATCTGGGGCTCACAAAGAAAGGTGTGTTAGCAATTTCTCTGAAGTTGATCACGTCCTTGTAGGCAAGATACCTCATCTTCCTTCCTAGGACTCAGAATAGTACTTAGAGTCTGTTGGGAGTTCAAGGAAAGTTGTTGTTGTTTTCATTCATCTCACATGATCCACTTTGTAAAGGTACGTATCATTGTAGATAATTATTTGTTTTTTTCCCTGACTTTGCCACTTGTGCATTATATAATTGAGTATATTCATATATCCATACATAAATATATACACACATGTATATATCTATCTATCTGTGTGTAGACATATTAGCATATTAGGTCATTCACATCCTACTTCAGCCTACCTTACTTTTTATTATAATTATAAGTTACCCACTTTGTGAACACCATGGTGCAGTCAAATTGACCTTCTTCATGTTCCCCATACATGATTCATCCTCCATCTTTGTACCTTTTTACTAGTTGTTCCTCATGCCTAGAATGCACTTCTTCATGCCCAACTATGAAAGAATCCTTAGTACCTTCAAGTACCCTACATGAAGTCTTTCTTTATCCCTACAGTTGTCAGTGCCTTCCCACTGTAAAATAAATTATCTTAGTCTAATTTTGTATGTGTTTTTGCATATACTTGTATATGTATCTGTGTTCTCCCTAGCTTAGATTGCAGTAAACTTCTTGAGGGCAGGGATTGATTCATTTTTATCATTGTTCCCAGCACCTATATAACACTGGCACATGGTAAATGCTTAATAAATGCTTCTTGATTGATGCTCAGCGAATGGGCAATAGTTCCATTATAATTATATAGTAGGATACAATGATCATAAAATGACAGTCATCCATCTCTGGTATGCTTCCTTCAGTGACTTGGCCCTTGGAAAGGAACAGATGACCCAAATGATATTCTAGCCTCACAAGAGAAATATCTGAGAAGTCAGGAGACATTCAAACAAATGATTTGATACAATGTGAGCTCTTTTCTAAGGCTGTAGAAAGTCAGCTAAAATACCTATAGGGCTATGTCCTTTAAAAGGAAGCTATATATGAAAATAAGGATTAGCTTTTCCAAAGTTAAATGAAGTGAGAAGTGGAAACACACTGCGTTCTGCATTCTGTGTCCTATAAAATCTGGAGAAGCAATTTCAAAATACTGTTTCAAGTTATGTTTTTGTAGCACACATGACAACATGTGTTGTGTGAGCATTTGAGCTGTGAATGAGCATTTGGTGGACTTTTAATTTTTTTAGATTGCTTTTTCTGAAAGGGAACAGGCCTCCAAAAGGCCAATTCTCTCTGATGAGTAATAATAAGTGCACATGGTAATAGTTTTCTACCAATTTTTTTCTATAAATGATTGCCCTTAAAAATCCACCATAAATTTCCATTTCTGGGAGAGCATTGTGGGAGAGCATATTAGTAAGTTTTGGATAATGGAGATCAAAGGTCTAAAGAGCACCAGCTGAACATTACCAGGGAGCAATAGTCAGGCATGGTCTTATGGCATATTAAGCAATTTTCATCTAATTTTTCAATTGTGACTGACATTTAAGGGTAAAAAACAATAGGAAATGTATGACAGTCTAGAGGCAGTTTCTCTGCTTTTTTTCCTTTTTCTTTTTTAAGTGGGAAGTCATTCTACAGTCATGTTCCATTTAGAAAATTGAGGTTTGACTATAAAAGTTCTGTTTATGGTTGAATAAATGGCAAATTGTTTAAGAGGGAGAGAAGCCTTGGGGTTTTCACTCATTTTTTTTTTTAAATTAAAGCAGGTTCCCTCCATATTTATTTACAGCATTTTGTAAGACTGTTTTCTTCCATCCCAATAATTTTCATGGCCTAAAGGAAAAGACCACTCACTAATTTCAACAAAGTATTAATAGCTAGCATTTATATACCACTTTTAAGATTTTTGAAATGCTTTGTAAATATTCATTTTATCCTTACAATTTAATCTCATTTTATCCCCTTAAAAAACTTGGGATGTAGTTGCTATTATTTCCCCCATTTTACAGCTGAAGAAATTGAGACAAAAAGAGATTAAGTGAGTTTCCCAGAGTCATCTAACAAGTATATGTCTGACGTCAAATTTGAAATAAATTCTTCTTTACTTCAGCTAGTGTTCTATTCAACATATTACCTCTCTGCTTTAATGAACCTTATATAGAAATTTTAGATAATTATTTTCTTCACTATATTCTCTTCCCTCTCTCCCTCGCACCATACTAAATCTAAGAGTTTCTGGTTAATGTTCTCTTTGGCTTGAAGAAAAGAATGGGAATTTATCAATATATTTGGCCAAAATGAAGAATGCTAGCACTGTTATAGAAGCTTTGCTCTTTCTTTGTAAAAAGCTCCTCTCAGAACAGTATAGTTACTTTCACTTTAAAATGATATTTAACAATAGAAGAATTATAATATCTCTGCTAAGATAGAACTCTTTCCATCTTTCTCTGTTGGTCTCTTTCCTAGATTACAAAGGTCAGGTTGTGAGGCAGCTATGTTCCTTATTCAGAATTTAGGTTTTCTCTCCCTTTCATTTAGGAGTTATTAGGATGTTGAAGAGTCAACATAGTATGCAATACTCTTCTTTGCATTTGGAATCAATAAGATCTTATTGAAGTCCTGCCTCTCATTATAAATATTTGTTGATTGGCTGATCAGCTCTGAGGCCATGAGAAAGCTGCTTAAACTTTCTGATACTCAGCTTCCTCATTTATAAAATGGGGGTAATAATCATAGGACCATATACTTAGAATTCACCTATACAGCACGGGATCTCTTATTTCCTAACAGGTTATCTAATACAACTACAGATACAGGGAGATAGACATTCAAGAATGCAAATTAATATGTACAAGGATACACAGTTAATATCAGACTTAATAAACTCAATAATACCCATCTTGTGGAGTTGTTGTAAGGCTCAAATTATATGATAATCCTGAAGCACTTTGCAAATATTAACCTATCTAAATAGAAGCTATTCCTTTTGTGATTCCCTGAATTCACAGAAAGAAAGATACTCTCTTGGGATTAGTCTGAATTATCTATTTAGTTCTGTCATTATCCTCTAGGAGGGTTAAAAACCCTGCAGAATAGCATCCTAGAAGTCCTATGTGGGCCTGGAAAAGCATATGGATTGCCTAAAATAGTGCTTCCAATGATAAGAACCCCAGCTTTATAGTTGTTTATTGTCTGTGAAAAATCATTGTCACTTGGGCTCTTGGTTAGTTACTTCATACAATTAGAAAAAATAACTATTATAAATGTGTTTTTTTCCCAAGTGAGAATAAATCTACATATAGGCATTTAACACAGTCCTGGTTTTTAGTACTCAGTTCTAGTAATGTGATTCTAAATATATTCTACATTTTCACAATCTGTATGGTTCATCTTCCAGCATGAAGATTAGTGTGGTCTTAAATCCATAAAATTGGCACATATTTAATTTAGAGTAACTGGATTTTTTTTCATTCAAATGCTAGATTTAATGGTGTTGATAAAATATGCAAATTAAGTATGAAGAAATTAATTGGTCTGATATGATTCATTCAAGAAAGGGACACAATATGGGAAAAATGGGCCTTAGTTCTTTTTTTAAATCTCCTAATTCATCTTCTTTAGTGGTTGCTTTGTTGTTGATTGTACTTAGTTTGATGGTTCCCTTATTATTTAGAAGAAGAGCCATTCACAGGAAATTTCATAAAGAATCAGTCAATCAAAAAGCATTTATTAACTACTTACTATGTACCAGTTACTGGGCTAAGCAATAAGGATACAAAGAAAGACAAGAATTCCAGGAATTTATATCCTAAAGGAGGAGATAGCATATAAAAATTTTATTGTTGTTCAGTGGTTTCCAAATCTTTGTAGCCTTATTTTATTTTATTTTTTCCCATTTCCTTCTCCAACTGATTTTACAGATGAGGAAACTAAGACACATAGAGTTAAATGACTCATCCAGAATCATATAGCTGTGTCTGGGGCCAAAAAAAGCATCATGGGCTCCTCATAGATTTAGAGCTAACATGGACCTCTGAGACCATTTAGACTAACTCCATTGACAAATGTGAAATAAAAATAAGGAAGTTAAGTTGCACAGATAATAAACATCACAGGCAGGATTTAAATCAAAACCTTTTGCTGATTTATTGCTAAATATCTGACTCCTAGCTTTGCTCTCACTTTCGTGAGCCCCTTTCTCCCAATTGGTGATGATATTAAAGATGCTGACAGTAAATAAACAAATCACCCAAACATATACATATATACATTTGCACACAGTCACATATGTACATATACATATGTGTGTATAATGTGAGCAGATGTATATTTGTATATAGATATGTGTTTATACATATATATAATATATGTATGTCTATAAACATATATATACAATATGTGTGTTTCTAGACCATGACATTTATATCTTTCTATCCTTTTAGCTAGTTAGGTCTGGACTTGTGATTATATCTATGAGAAGTTGATAATTTCCTCTACTGGTGTAACTTAATAATTTGTCTATAGTTTTACATAGTTATTTAGGATACTGAGAAGTTAAATAGCTTTTGCAGGGGCACACAGATAATTTTTGTCAGAGGCAGATATTATACCTTGTTCTTGCTAGAACCGGCCAGCTGTCTATTCACTGTCTAATTCACTGCTTACATTATGCTACCTCTCAATTGCAATTATGCTTCCTAAAATGTCTTTCCAGACATTAATTCATTCTGTTGTCACCAAAATCCTGATATTGATATGCTATCAAATGAGTATGAGCTTTTATAACACCCACATATACTTCATATTTTGTGATCCTAGACTCTTAGTAGTTCTAAATTAAAAGTTTACTTCTCTTGACTTAATGATGCTAACTGAAGTAGAAATTTAAAAAAAAAAAAAAAGAATTCTTTGGGAAAGTCTTATAAAATGATAGATTTAGTCAAATCAGAAGAATTTAAGACTTATCATGTGCTAGGCATTGTCCTAAATGTTGGGAAGAGAATAATCATTTATATAATGCTTAATATGTGCTAGACTCTGCTAAGAGCATTTTACAAATATTTGTGATATTATTCTCCATTTAACAGTTGAGGAAACTGAGGCAAAAAGAGGCTAATCAACATGTACTAATAAATTTATCCCACTGGATTATAAACTCTGCCATAAACTGCCTTTGGGAATAGAAATACAAGTAGAAAAGACAATCCTTGACCTGAGGAGAGGAACCTGGGGAAGAATAAACACATGGCTAATCTAGACACTTTGCTTAAAAATTGAAGTTCTTAGAGGAACCAGCCATTCAGATGTGTAAAGACTGGGGATGAATGGAGAGCAGGAGTGGAGCCCGGAAAGAATGAAGATAAGGATTGAGGCTAGGAGAGATTTCAAAGACCATCTCATTTTAAGGGTATGTGGGGAGAGGGGTGGGGGAGGGGAACTGGACATTAGGGAAATGAAAGGGATTGCCCTAAATCCAAAAGTAGTTAAGAGGCAGGGGAAAGATTTGACTCTAGGTCCATTGGCTCCAAATCCACTATACCACACTAAACAATCACATTTTAATACAGATACTATTTATCCTGTCTCTCTAATAGGTTTCCCCCCTTTTTCAATCTAGGCAAGAAGCATAAAAACTAATAGGGAGCAATAGGCTATTTCCACTTTTGATATACTACTCTCTGAACACACTATGTTGGAGTCTACTGATAATTTTCTGTCCATTTTTGAGAAATTATGTATTACTGGATATTGCAAGTTGGACCAGTGTGGCCTATTAGAGTCCTGAGTTTTGAACATTTCCTGTCTCCTAAATTCTGTGAATTGGGCTGCTTTGCTATACTAGTTAATGAATCCTGCCTGATTATACTCTGTAACAATGGCCTAAATAAACCCATGAAATCTCTTTGGGAGAATTCAATGCAGGATCAGTTCAGCTCCCAATGTTACATGTTCTCAGAATTTCTACTACTTTAGTTCTTTGCTCAGATATGATTTAAAAAAAAAAAAATTCCTGACAGACATTTCCTGCTGCTTTTTTAAAATCTTAAAGTGTAGCACTCAGTTTGAGGCAATATGGTTAGTTGTTGTGCAAAAGGTTTTTTGATGTTGCAATGGGAAGATTATGACTTCAGGCAGGTGAGAGTAGCAAAAGAAACACAACTCAAACCAAAACCTGTTACTGGAGAAAAATGACAAGGAAACATGTAGAATTATTCTCAACTTTTCAATTATATTTCTAGTTTTCCCCATGGGCAATCAATGTTCTTTAAATAAATTTATAAAAAATGTATTATGGGTTTTTCCTATTTTTTTCAAGATTCATCTTTAGTTTTTTTTCCCCCCTCTAACTTCTTTTTCAAAGAGTTTCTTTGAGAATTACCTCAGATGGTCTTTTACTTAAATGATCTATTTTAAAAGATCACAGTGACTTCTTTTCTTCATATGTTTATACCTCTATAAAGCAAAAGACTGTGAGGAAAGTGCTGAATTTGGAGTCAGAGGAAATGGGTTTTGAATACCATCTCTCTTACTTATTATCTGAAGTAGGTACCCTAGACTTACCTAGGTCTAAATCCAGGTCTGGATTTTAGATAAAACCAAGCCTCAGGGGAAAGGAATGTTTGATTGTATTCTTCCTGAAGTATCTCTCGCCTCTTCAGGTCTATTGCTTGTTATCAGATGATTTCCTTCTCTACCCACCCTCCCCACCCAGAATAAGATTAATTTTCTGCCTCAATCATTTTACTTATAGTGGTGACACATGATTTACCTAGGACATTAAAAATTTTAATAGTCACAAATAATTTGACTCTGTATTCACTATTAGCTTATTCCTGAACACTGGCATTATCCATTTTTTAGGATACATGTGGACTAAAGTCTGCTCTTGGGAAGAAAGCCAAGTAAAGTTTCTACAAATCCATTTCATATTTAACAAATGACCTCCCACTTCTCCTACATACAATGACTGCTTAAGCAGCTATATCATGAACAGAAAGAGAGCTATCCTAAAATGGAAAGAAGCAGAAAACAAATTTATTTGTTAGAGTCAAGATACTCATGTTAACTCAATTCAATAACTTAATCAGTATTTATTAAGCTGTAATTATAGAGTGCTGGACTTGAAGGAAGATTTTAATTCAAATCATACTTCAGACACAAGACCACCAACAATTTCCTTACTGTCTCTGATACAGATGAGATATTTACCTCATCTGAAAATGAGAATAAAATGTCTATTATTATCTACTTCATAGGGGTTGTTATGAAGTTCAAAGGAGATAATGTCTATAAAATTTTCTATAAACCTTCAAGTAATCTGTCCTCACAGATTTAAGCACTCACACACATATGTCATTTAATATTATTTACAACCTATTATTTGATATGTTGTGATGCGGTAGTATAAAAATTTGTGATGAAGAGAAACTGAGGAACAAAAGTTTTGAGTTTAATCTACATATTGGCAAAGTTATCAATGACCAGTAGTAGAGGTCAATGGCCCTCAGTGACCAGACACACATTAGCATCCACAGAGCAATCTTATATACAATGGGCAGAGGTATAGAGTGGGCTTACATTGGCTATTTATGGTGGGGGGATTTCTGGACTTATGGCAATAGGGAAAACAGTTATTCATCATTCTCTGGAAAACTCTAGTGTTTAAGTGATACATGACATCTGACCAGGCAGACTATCTTAAGACTACAGATTCATCTTGCTCCTCTTCCCACATAGCCATAGCCCAGAAAAATAGGGAAGCTACACTTTTATTAAGAAGCCAGATCTTCTAATCTTACATAGCCAAACTATCCTTTAAATCAACTCAATTAATAAGTATGCATACCAGTGCTTAGGTAGAATTTTCAATGAATAATTAAGAAATAATATAAAATAAAATGGGGTACCAGTTTTCAATTTTACAATGCAAAGACAAAACAACCTCTGCCCTCAAGGAATTTATATTCTACTGACTCCTGATTATCTATTTATTTTTTAAAAGTTTAAAAATTTATTTTAAACTTAAATACAAAATAAGAAAAAAAATTATCATGTACACAGCAGAACACAAGATAAGATTAAATGTAAAGTAATAAATTCATTTCAAGAGAATTTATATAATAAATACTACACACTGTTTTCATAGTTGTCCAGCTTTACTTTGCTTCCTTGTTCTTTGCTTCTTTTGTTCTGTGTATTTTTTACTCTTTCCTTCCTCTCTTTCTTCTCTTTCCCTCTCTACTCCAAAGAAGGCTACTTTAGTTATAGATATACCTACATATCTATAGTTATAGATACACATATACATACATATATTTTACATATAGACATTGATATCTTTTATAAATATACATATATCTTTACTCATACACATATATATGCTCATACACCACAATGCTTAAGAAATAATATAGAATAAAGTGGGGTATCAGTCATCATCTATTTCTTTGGAGGTGGATACCATCTTTTTTTCTTAAGTCCAAGTTTTGCCATGTTTTTCTAAATCAACCAGAGCATCATTTCCTAGACCAAAGCAATATTTCAACTCAATCACTTTCTGAGATTGTCTAAAATAGTTTCCCCCCATTCTTCCTACTCCAATTTTTGGATGCAGAGGTTTTATTTATACAAGAAAATTTTAATTCAAAATAATAAAAATTATCCATTTTATACTTTATCAGTTTTCTCAGCTTGTAATTATTTGGTTTATATTTATTATTATATTTATATATTATGATATTAATACAATATAATACCATATATAAATATTAATATTAATGTCTAATATGTAATAATAAATGTTAATATAATATTATCATAATATTATATTATATAATTATAATGGTTTAAAGTCTGATATTATTGAATCTGCTTCTTTTTTCTTACCCTGGTTTCTTTGAAGTTCCTGACCTTTTGTTCTTCTAATTGAACTTTTATTAATTTTATAGGATGACAGAATATAAATAGATTGGCTAGGTAAAATTCTCTTTTTTATTATATATTATTATGAAGTGTGCAAATTGGGTAAGGGTATAGTTTACACAGAGTTATGAAATTCAAATCAGAATTTGAAAATGAAACCTAAGAAATGCAGAACAAGGAAACAAAAACTTATGGTGGGAAAATGTAATTAGAGGTGGGGACTCAGACTTAAAAGTAGGTGGAAAATATAATAATGTAATTAGAGGTGGAGACTCATGTGAGGAAATTAGACTCTCCAAATAGGCTCTAACCTTTGTAGTACCCAGCTGATAGGAAATCAAGGGAGGGAACTGAACCATATCCAAATAAGATAAAGGCCAAGGGAAGATGTAATGATGTAACCAGGGTTGGAGGTTCACACTCACAAGGAGAGATTAAGCAGTCTAAATAGGCTGTTATCTCTGTAATACCCAGGCAATGGGGGAAACAGAGGAGGAACTTGCAGTATCCAGATAGGGAATAAAACAATGTGTTTTTGTGCTTCTACAGTTGTGTAATTAAGTGGATTTTTAACTTCACCCTTTCTGAATCCAATGGAGTTATTTCTCATAATATCTATGAATAATAAATATTCTTCAATTATTTAGATCTAGCTTTATTTGCATAAAATGTGTTTTATGTTTATATTTGTTTATGGATAAGTTTATCCAGTTCATATTCTAATCTATAATTACTTGTAAATTTTCTTTTTTCTTTTTTTTCTCTTTATTCTTCTCTTTTTCTTTCCTTCCTCACTCCTCTGATTTAAATTGTCTTTTTATTCCTTAACTTATCCTTCCCTCTAAGAATTCCTCCCTTGTCCATGCCTTTCATCCATTCCTTGCCTTCATTTCTTTCTGAATTTAGAAAACTTTTATACTCTTTTATGTGTATATGTTGTTCCCTCTTTAACCTATTCCCAATAGGAGTAAGGTTTCAGCACTACCTGCCCTCCCCCCTACTAGCTTCTTTTGTATATATTTTTCCTTTTTTGCCTTATTTGTATGAAGCAATTATTCCTTTTTATCTCTCCCTTGACAGTTTTATATATTTTTAAGAATCATTCCATCATATTCAGCATAGCCCAAGCTTTTCTTTCAAACTACCTAAATAAAAATCATAATCATAAAAGTACTCATAATTTCATATATAAGAAGTAACGGATTTTTATTTTATTGAATCACTTATAATTGGCCCTTAATGTTTACTTTATATTTCTCTGGATGTTACTATCGAATTTTCATTTAAGTTTTGCTGTTTTTGTCACAAATATCTGAAAATTCTTCATTTTGTTAAATATCCTTTTTTTTTTTTTTTTTTTTTAAATTCAGGATTATACTTCATTGCTGAGTAAGTTACTCTTGGTCCTAAACCCAACTCTTGCTCTATAAAATGTGGTATTCCAAGACCTATAGTCCTTCAACATAGTAGCTTCTAGGTCTTTTGTAATTTTTATTGTAGTTTCATGTTATTTAAACTGTTTTTTCCTTGTTGCTTCCAATATTTTCTTTTTAACTTGGAAGCTTTGATATTTGGTTATGGTATTTTTGTTAAGCTTTTCTCCTGGGATCTCTTCAGGTGGTGATTGGTGGCCTTTTTCTATTTATACTTTGACTTTTTGTTCCATAATGCTGGAGAAAATGAACAAGATAGAGATTAAAAAGTATTTAATAATTTATTAAATGGGAGAGATATGCTGGGACCAAATGGATCCATGGTTTGGTCCCAGTGCTGAATGAGACTATCATCTCCAAGAATCCAGCAAATAAGGAGAGTTCTCAATGACATATATACGCATTTGTCTCAGATTCGGGCTGGACTGAGGTGGGGGTGAGGGTACTGAGAGCAGGAACAGGACTCTCACAATCTGGTTCTGACAGGGTGAGGGGAGGCATGGGGGGAGGAACCTCAGAGATGGGGATAGATATCTTGATAAGACAGTATCTGATATTCCAATAGCTTGGGATGGGGAGAAGCATTCTGATATTCTAAAACATAAGATCTTTTATCCTTATCAAATATTCGGATAAAGAGGGAGGGGAGGTTTTGCAGGACTGAGAAGCAGGGAAACTGAGTCAGGACTGGGTCAGGATAATTAGGGAGACAGAACTGTGGCATAACAGTTCTAGTATTTTAGGGCAATTTTCCTTGATATTTTCTAGCAAAATTGTATCTTTTCTTTTTTAATCATAATTTCCAGGCATTCCCACTATTCTAATATTGTTTTTCCTTTATCTATTCTCTAGATCAGTTGTTATTCTGATGACATATTTCATATTCCTTTTTTTTTTTCATTCTTTTGATTTTGTTTTATATTTTTTGTGTCTTAGAATATCATTAACTTCCCTTTGCACAATTCTAGTTTTCAGGGAATTATATTCTTTTAAGTCTTTGGTTCTCCATTTCAAATTAGTTGATTTTATTTTCATAATTTTCTTGATTTTCTTGGATTGCTCTAATTTTTTCCCAAATTTTTCTTCCACCTCTCTTCATTGATTTCTAATTTTTTTTTAAAGTTCTTTTGAAGAATCTTTACTTACTTGGGACCAATTGATATTTCTCATCAAAAAAACAAGTGATTTTTTTTTAAGCTCCATTATCTTCCTCTGAATATGAACCCTGATCTTTTCTAAACCCATAGTAATGATTTATGATGGAGTTCTTTCTTTCTTTTCTTTCTTTTTTTTTTTTTTTTTTTTTTTGCAATTGGGGTTAAGTGACTTGCCCAGGGTCACATAGCTGAGAAGTGTTAAATGTCTGAGGCTATATTTGAACTCAGGTCCTCCTGACTTCAGGGTTGGTGCTCTACTTTCTACACTACCTAGCTGCCCCTATGGCCGAATTCTTTCTCCTTGCTTGCTCATTTTTTATTATTATTGTTTTTTGTTTTATTTTATTTTTAGCAGCTATTAGTGTGATCTAGTTCCACTTCCAAGATATGGGGATTTTACCCCAAGCCTCAGGTCCTTCATATTGTTATTTTCTGAGGTTTTCCCCTGGGCTTAACATTGGGCTCTTTTCTTTATTGTCCCATGTCATGCTGTGCTGTGGTCCCTGCAGTATCAAGAATCTGCATTTGTCCTCTCTTCCTTGGAATTGAAACAGGGATTCTGCTCGTCTGTAAGTGCCACAGCTAGCAACATCCCTGCCCTTCTGCTACTGTATTTATTCAGAGTTTGTGCTAGTTCCTTCTCCATAGTGGCAGCCCAGCTTGGGATACTTCCAGTCAGCATAGCTGTACTTGGCATTCTTCAACAGTGGAAGGTCCTTCAGGCTTCCCCTGCTCTGCTTTTGGACTCCCACACTGTCCATGAGATGAAAGTTTCTAAGGCTGAGACTGCCTCTCAAGCCCAACTGCTCCCAGGGCTTGTTATTTGCTGATTATTCAGAGCTGGCCTGTTTACATAGGTCCAACCTTGCTCCTGGATGTCAGGTCTTTCCTGTAGCTTTTTTTAGGTTGTCTTAGGAACACAACTGTTTTACCTTGACTTTGGTTTATTTACTGCTGCTTTACATTCCTCTGAGAAAATGTTCTGTATTTTTCTGTGAAAGAAATTTGGAGAGCCCAAATTTCTGACCTACTCTACCATCTTCCCAGAATCCTCTCCTTGAAATTCTTGAATAAAGGAGTTAAGTTTTTATGGGTAAAACTATATTAGCAGCTTTATTGTTTATAAGTTGAAGAGAAGAAAAGCAGATTAATTAAAACTAAATCTAGAAATTAACTAAATATGAATGTTTTATGTCAATGTATATTTTCCTGAAATTAGAATGGAAATATTATATAATTATTAGTATGGAAGTTTATTGTGGAGAGTCTTTTTTCCCCTTCTATTTTCTACATACTCCCAGCAAAGTGCAATTCCTAGCTTGTAGTCATTGATTAATGAATATTTGTTGATTGATTGATTGATTTACCCATACAAATATATTCTCAAGGAATGCTTCTTTTCTCCCTTCACAAGACCCCTTTCTATGCTCTCCCACTCTTATTTCATATTTACTATTCCTTATATCTATTGTATCTCATCATTTTGTCTGTGACCTCTTCCCTAAACAAACCAAGTTTTTGCCAAAGAGAATGGCCATTGTGAATTCTTCACATGACCAGAACCCAATATGTGCTGCCTGCCATCATCTAGTGTCTAAATCAGTCAAAGCAACTTAAACTCTGTCTACTTAAGTTTCTTCAGCTGTAAAATGGGAATAATAATGGTAACTACCTCACAGAGTTGTGAAAATCAAATGAGGTAATATAACTGATATCAACTGTTCAGTCATTTGAGTCATGTCCAACTCTTTATGACTTTTTTTTTTTTTTTTGGCAAAGATTTTGGATTGGCTTGTCTTTTCCTTCTCCAGTTTGTTTTACAGATGAGGAAACTGAAACAGAGTTAAAAATGACTTGTCCAAAGTCACAAAATATGTGAAGTCAGATTAGAACTTAGATCTTCCTGACTTCAGGCTCCATACTCTTATCCACTGCACCACGTGGCTATCTCATCTGATACTTAGTAGGTACTTATGTGATTGTTTCCTTCCCTGGCTTCTATTTCCATATGGAAATATGTGGGTTGTGGTCCCTTTAAGAAACTAGTCCTTCAGATTGATTTATTCCTTTCTGATTCCCAGCCCTTCCTAGCTGATGCATTAACAATTCAAGAAGCTAGGACCTTTGATTCACAAATCTTGGTCAAAAGCATCCCTTTGAATTCCAATAGAAGATCCAGCAGTCTCAGCCCCCACTGGATCTGAGCCTACTTGAGACACCACCCTCAGGCCCCTTTAGCTAAATCTCTCATTACTCATCAGACCTAATCAGATATCATTTTTCCTACTTTGAAGTATTGGGGGTATTATTGTGGGGATTAACCTTGTCCAACCTGCAAGGAAAGAGACTGAAGCAGAGCTCTTGGTCAATGGTACTTTATTAAAGAGTTCATGGTTCCCTCTAATGAAGTGGACCTCAGATCTTTCTCACTCTCTGAGATATCTCCTTCTTCCAAGAACCTTACTTTTATAAGACTTGATACCAGATTTGATACTTGAATATGCTAGAGGGGCTACAGAATCCCACTTGCTTCATAGGCCAAAAATGACAAATCAGCAAGAAGGTCACAGGCTAGGTGAAACAGAGATATCTCTACTAACCAAGTGGTACCTTCCCTGGGTTCAGGATCATGATTCTGAGCTCTATTTCTTGATTCCTGCTTAGTGCTTCAGATTTGTTTGTCTTGAGGAACTCTGGCTTTACTTCAATATTGTCCTTTGGAATTTGAGTCTGTACATTCATCTTTCTCTATCCCACTATTTTTCCTTTCCTGATTTATTCATTGTTCCCAATAGCTACACCTTGGACCTATTTCTATATGGGATCTATTTCCCTGTTAAACGGGAAAGTATTCTTGTCATCCTGGATATGGTTTCCTCAGTGTCCCAGCATTTCCTTTAAAATGTGCTGCTGTAATTATGGTTTTGACAGCAAAGTAATCAACTCTGTGAAAGTTTTATTCCTAGGTTTTATCTGACATGAGGAAATTAATAAGTGTTTTGCTAATAACCGCATTTAGAAGGATGGATCTACTTCATAGTCCTATTTGTCTATTGTTCCAATTCATGATTAAATTTCTCAATTACCCTAGATACTGCAGCAGTTGTTTTTCTTCTCTATAGGGTTTGATGTTTTTATCCTCAACATTAATTATATTGTAACAGACTTAAGGAAAGAGATTTGGAAAAAGTGTTCTGACTTAGAGATATCAACAGATTTTTGTTTCTAAGTAAAAGTCCCTTTTTTTTTTTCACTTAGCTTTTGTACAAGATACATTGTCTTGTATGATAATAATCATATATGAAGGCATTGGATTTAAAAAAAAAATTACCCAATGCTACCCTACTAGCTATGAAAATAGTACCTTTCCTAAGCATCTATAATAGGTCCAATATCCTAAAGCCTATCACTATGCAGATAAGACCATTTTTTCCCTTAAAAAGAGTATTGAAATAATCCTTACAAGTTAATTAGCTCAAAGGACAAAGGTCCAAACAATTTCTGAATGTCTAAGCACAAAAATCTGGCATTTGAAGAGTAGAGTTCCTTCCTTAGGCTTCTGGCAAGTATGGACAACAGAGAGGCAAGGAAGGTGCACTCAGTTGAATGAATGTTGTATCCTTGCTGAATGTCCTTTTCCTGCTATAGCTAGAAACCTCTTGTGACTATTATGGGGTATATAAGATCTTATTTTATTTTAAGTCTGAACCTCGCTTATCAGATTGGACTGAATCTTCTCTACCTTACTACAATTCCTAACAGTATCTTGGGATAACATTTAATTTTTGGTTTTCAAAAGTTTATTTAAATGATTACTGTTAGAGTGTTTGGCATGCCAAATAGGATCTATTCAAGGGTTGGAAAGTGAGGTCTAAATTCCCATCTTGGTGTCAGGTGAAGCATATTTGGCAATTTAAAATATCCAAACAGCAATATTTATTAAATGTGCCAAGCACTGTGCAAGGAAATTAAAAAAAAATTATGAAAAGAGAGTCAACCAATTGTAAAAAGAAATCAAAAAACTTATGGAAGAAAATAGCTCCTTAAAAATTAGAATTGGGCAAATGAATATTAATGATTTCATAAAATACCAAGCAATAACAAAACAAAATCAAAAGAACAAAAGAGAGATGAAAACACCTCATTAGAAAAACTAATTTGGGAGATAGATTAAGGAGAGACAACTCTACTTAGATCATACCCTTGAGGTTCCTCTCTCTCTCTTTTTTGGCTGAAGCAATTGGAGTTAAGTAACTTGCCCAGGGTCACACAGCTAGGAAATATTAAGTGTCTTAGACTTGAACTCAGGTCCTCCTGACTTCAAGGCTGGTGCTTCATCCACTGCGCTATCTAGCTTCCTTTTCTTTCAAGAATTATCAAGGAAAACCACCCTAATAGTCTAGAGCCAGAAGGTAAAATAAATTTCAAGAATGTCCACCACCTCCTGCAAGAAATCCCCAAAAGGAAAACTCACAGGAATATTATAGCCAAAATTAGGAGTACCCAGGTCAAGGAGAAAATATTACAAGCAGTCAGACAGAAACAATTTAAATATCATGGAATTACAGTCAAGATAATGCAAGATTTAGTAACTTCTACTTTAAAGAACTAGAGGTTCTAGAATATGATATACTGGAGGACAAAGGAACTAAGATAATAACTGAAAATCACCTATATAGCAAAACTGATTATTATTCTTCAGGGGACAAAATTGATATTCAATAAAATAAAAGATTTTCAAGCATTCCTGATGAAAAGATCAGAGCTGAATAGAAATATTGACTTTCAAATACAAGACTCAAGAGAAGCATAAAAAAAGTAAATAGGAAACATAAATCATAGGGATTTAATAAGATTAGACTGTTTATATTCTTACATGGGAAGATAATTCTTGTTGCTGCTAAAAACTTTATTATTATTATAAGGTTTTTGAGGAGTGAGTATACATAGAGGGCATGGATGTGAGTAGAATATGATGTAATGATATAAAAAGTTAAAATTAAACAGTGAGGAAGAGGAATGTACTGGGAGAAGGGGAAAGGGAGAGATAGAAGGGGATAATTTATGTAAAAGAGGCATGAAAGAGCTTGTCAGTGGAAGGAAGATGGGGCATATGGCAGGAGGAATGCTTGAACATTACTTTCTTTAGAAATTACTCAAAGAGGGAATGACTCTTTGGAATGACTGTGTAAACCTATATACCCATCATATGTGCTACATACCAATCAGGGTTAAATTACTTTCCTAGAGTCTTATAGCTAGTTGTCTGAGGCTGGATTTGAATTCAAGCTCTCCTGATTCCAGGCCCAGGGTTATAATATATGGGAAAAATGGGGAAAAATGGATAAGAGAAAGGAGACAGTGATAAAAAGAGGGAAGATTGGGAGAGATAGTAGTCAAAAACAGAATACTTCTGAGAATGGGCAGGGTGAAAGGAGAGAGAGAGTAGGATAAACAGGAGGGAAATGAAATGGATTAATACATCATAATCATGAATGTGAAAAAGTTTTTACAGCAAGTTTCTCTGACTATAGTCTCATTAGAACTGAGTCAAAAAAAATTTTTTTTAATAATAAAGTCAATTTGAACAGGCAATTTTCAGATTAAGTAATCAGAACTATCTATAATAATATAAAAATGCTCTAAATTACTCTTCATTAGAGAAATGCAAATCAAAATAATTCTTGAGTTACTATCATCTCATACCTGTCAGATTGACTAATATGACAGAAAAGGGAAATGACAAATGCTGAAGATGTATGAGAAAATTAAGACGCTGTTTTGCTCTTTGAGTAGATTAAGTAGCTGTTGATAGAACTGTCAATTGATTCAACTATTTTAGAGAACAATTTGGTCTTATATCAAAGGACTATAAAACTGTGCATATCCTTTAATGAAGAAATATTATTACTAGGTCTACATCCCAAAGAAATAAAAAACAAACAGGAAAATAGCCTATGTGTACAAAAATATTTATAGCAACTTTGTGTGATAGCAAAGAATTGGAACTTGAGAGAATGCCTATCAACTGAGGAATGGCTAAATAAATTGTTGTATTATAATTGTGATGGAGTATTATTGTGCTTTAAGACCATTCTGCTCTAAGAAAAACCTGGGAAAACTTATATGATCTGATGTAAAGTGAAATGGGCAGAACCAGGAAAATATTGTGCATAATAACAGCAACATTGTATGATGTTCTATAATGCATAACTTAGCTATTCTTAGCAATATATGATCCAAGACAATTAAAACTTATGATAAAAATTCTATTCACCTCCAGAGAAAGCTCTTATGGACACTGAATGAAGATTGCAGAATACTCTTTTTAAAACTATCTTCATTTTTCTTGTGTGCATTTTTTTTTTTTTTGGTTTTCCTTCACATAACAAATATGGAAATATATTTTAAATGACTGCACATGTATAACTGCTATCAAATTGCTTGGGGTAATGTACAAGGAAATAAGAGAGGGAGGGAATATGGAACTCAAAAATTTTAAAAAGTATATTAAAATTGTTTTTACATATAATTGAGAAAATGTAATACTAAATTAAAACTTGCAGAAAAAAGGAGAAAATCCAAGAAAGTCAATAACAAAAAAAAATTATGGAGGTAATTAATGATTTTAGTAAAAGTAGCAGGATAGACTCACAAAACCATATGCATTTATATTTGTTACCAGCAAGAATCAAAAGAAACTGGTGAAATGAGTATACTCTTAACAATGATGATAAAATGCTCTGAGCTATCTAGGCATTCACTTATCATGGTGTTCAAAAAAACCTATACCAAAGACAACTTCAAAATGAATTTGACAGAAATCAATGAAGACCTGAGGCCATGTTAAACAAATATGGTAAAAATGTTAGTACTTGCCAAACTAGTTTAATTTATCTTATGTATTATCAATCAGAATACCATTATCTTATTTCAGAATTCGATAAAATTATAATCAAATCCACATGGAAAAATATATGGACATATATAAGCATGAATAACCTTGAAAAAGAAAAGTTATGGAAAGAGATGAGAATTTAAAAGGTAATATGAGGCTAGAAGGGAAATAGAGGAATAAATAAATGAAACAATCTGGAACTAAAGAATCAGAACCTAACGTATATAACGATAGTATTTGAGAAACTAAGAGGTACCTAAGTAGTGAAGTGAATAAAAGCATTGGTCCTGGAGTCAAGATCTGAGTTTAAATTTGGCCTCAGACACAAACTGTATGACTCTGAAATGTCACTCAACCCATATTTGCCTCAGTTCCTCATTTGTAGAATGGGGACACACTGGAGATGGAAATGGCAGATCACTTCACTATTTTTGCCAAATAAACTCTATAGACAAAGGTTACATAGAGTTGTAAATGACTGAATAATAACAATTTGATTAACTGCAGAATGAAATTCTTCATCAATACTAATTTTTTTTTAAGTGGGAAAATGAATGTCTGGATGATAAAAAAAAAGTGTTTTGGATAAATACTTCGTACTAGATAACTATAATGAGTTTTTATTGAATCAGTACTCTAAAAAACAAACAAAAAACCCAAATAAAATAGAAGATGAGGAATAATGTCTCAACAACATAGAAGAAGAATGTTTTAATACAACTGAAGAAACCACAGGATAAATTGATGAGATTGATGATTTTATCTCCAGCTTCTCCAGCTGCTTTACCTTGAGATGAGACAAGACATTGGAGATTTTCACCATTTCATTTATAGAACTTCTGAATGGAGTCCTGCTGATTTGGCTGACAATTGTCATGTCACTCAATATTTCAGGGAAGGACAAACCATACTTTTTCTCTGGTAATCTCACCTGCTGTCTTGCTACTTTGGGTATTTTCTCCCCATCTTCCTGTTCTGCAATCATGGTTAAATCAGCTTTGCCATTGTTCCTGGAAGAGGTATATTAGTCTATTTCCATATTTATTCAACCATAATTCCTATAATTTTTCAGATCAAAGTGTCCATCCCTAACCACTAATCTCTATTATATCTATTCTCTGTTTTGAATATAAAATCCTTGTGGACTGTCATTGCTTTTATAGTTGAATGCCTAATACTCAAAACAATATCTGTCATATTATAAATGATTAAAAATGTTTTTTTCATTCATTGATGAAACAGTTTTGTATAATAAAAATATAAAATTAAAAGAAAAAACAGGATGTAAAATAGTATAAAATATATCAACTAAAGGTCCAATATCTAATAGTTATATGCATAAGAGACTAATGAGATATACTCTTTAATGGAGCAATATTTAAAAGATTAAAGCCAAATTTTTAGAGAAATCTCAAATTATTAATACTTTTTACAAATGTATATTACTCTGCCTGGTACATAGTCAGTGCTTAATAAATGTTTGTTGACTGAGATGAACATGAAACATGGAACAGGAGGCATGTAGGTAGCATTTAAGAAGGGATTTGAATCTCAAGTCTTCCTTACTATAAATTATATAAAATATATCTCATTGAATTATCTCTGATGGCGTCCTTAATGTAACTTGTCCTTCATAACTCTCCATTGCCCTTTGAGTGATTCTTAGCCAGAGTGCTTCAGAAGTTATTATATTCCATGAGTTGTAACCATTAAGAATCACCAGAGGAATATTTATCTTAAAACATGGACCATTATTTCCAGGAGGAGCTTGAAAGCATTATAAATGTTATATAACTTATCAAATACAATATAGGCTATTATCTTTTTTTTTTTTTTTTTTTTTTTTGTTAAACCTTTGGCCTAATTCATTTTACTATTTTTTAACGTACAACCTTAAACTTATTAGATTTTCTTTCCCTCCATTAAATTATATTTTTAAAATCTTATATATATTTGTGAATTGTTCATTTCAATTCCAAACACAGTTTCTTTTTTTTTTTTCTACTTTTACTATAATTTGTTTTAAACATTTTTTTTTTTTTTTGGCTCAGGCCAGATAATAGTGGATCTATAATGCCTCCTGCTTGCTCACTAAAACTCTAACAAATTGGTGGATAATCAATTAACTTCCTCCTAACTACTAGTTCCTGATAAGCAGCCAAATTCTAAATGACAAAAAAATTATTTTATCCTCATGTCCTTGGGAAAAGGTGTTCATTTCCCTCCTGTTACCTCTTTTCTATAATAGAATGTTGATAGAAATGAAGCACAAAATAAAACTACTTTAGATCGCTGTAAGGATCAATGTTATATGTGATAAATGCCCTTTTTGGATTGATTTTGAAGTAACTTTCGGTATATTGTCACTAAAGGATTTCCAAGACTTCATGGAAATTTCTGAATATTTTACTTAGCATTTGTACTACATATACACATATCATATATGACTGTTATAATACGATTTGTGAACAATTTGAAAACAACTGTCTTAAAGATCATTTTTTCTCCCCAAAATGAATGAGATTTCAGCATTTGGTCCTTGAACACCTCTTTTTATTTAACTAAAAAAAAATCTAGTTATCTAATATTTATAAATTATATATGTTTTAGTTAATATTCACTTCAAAATTTTAACTCATGCCATTTGGGACTAGTGTGTGCCATTAACATTTGTGAAACTCAGGAGGCAATTTGAGAACAGCTGTGAAGTGATTAATATTGATGCCTCGGGTGCAATGTTCCGTCAGCATCAGGAGTGGCTGTAAATCAGTAACAAAGTAGGTTTGAGCTATGCCTATTCATACCTTGTTGCATTTCTTATTGGAGAAGGAAACTGATGGCAGTGGTCATTTTTCTATCTTCCTTTCATTTATTGGATACTTTGATTCTTTAATCTTTATACCTAGGAATAAATATAACGATTTCTCCCTACTTTTTGTATTAAAATAACATATTTACTCAGGAGAATATTCATGAATTGCTTCATAAAATTTGAGTTTCTGCCACCAAATATGAATCATGTTATTGTAGATTTAAAGCTGAAAGGGACCTTAGAGGTCCCCACACTTAATAAATGAGGAAACAGAAGACCAGACAAGTAAAGTTACTTGCTCTGGATCATCCAGGTGATAAATGGGAGAATTGGGATTCAAAGCTATTTCCTCAGATTCTAAAGTTAATGCTCTTTCCACTTCCCTATGGGGCTATTGGCTACTGCCTGCCCTTTATGTTTGCCTATTTGATTTCCTTTTTATTTGCTCATTAGGTAAAAGCTGAATTATAATTTTGGGGTCTGATTTCATGTGACATTCAGGCTGACATATGTTACTTAGAGCTATCTTATGATTTCCAAATACCCGAGACCAGGTTCTTTTCTCAACAGCTATGTTTTGTTCATCCTTTGATCTCAGGTTCCAATAATGTCCTGTATAGTTCTCAAATACAATTTTGGACTCTTTAAGAACTAAAGTTCTTTATCTTTTGACTGCTATATGATTTCACAATGACTTTCTTAGTTTGCCTAACCATTCTATTTCCTTGCCCATAGTGTTTCATAGTTTAGACAGACAAGACTGATTCTATGAAATCTTTGCTGACTCAGGTGAAAAAGTTTTTTTCCTCTCCTATTATACCTGATAGAGTCCCTACCCATAGTAGCTTTTATATCTGCATGTATTGCTTTAAAAACAGGTAGCAAAGAACACTGCCTTCCAATAGTATCTCAAAGGGCAGGTGGGGAGAACTCTACTCTCAAGAGATAATGACATTTATTTGGGGAGAATACCAAGGTGTAGGTACAAATATATATAGTGTAAGGTAACTCAAATCTGTGCCCACATGCAATAAATTCTTGGTCTGATTCTTTATAAATTTGACTGGAGGCACTTTTATATGGAACTAGAATTTAGGGATTTGACCTCAGTCCGTGTGAAGGTCTATTTCTTGATAAGCATATCTCCAGGTTCTTATGTTGCCTTTTCTGAAATAATTCACTTATGGCATAGAAAGGTACATCATGACCAGGACTGAACAAAAGGATTTCTGTATATATCTATGTCATGATTATTCCTTTGGGCTCTATTAAGAGGTGGGACAAAAACAATCAGGAGTCTTGCAGAATCAACCCAGTTGAGGTAAGAAAATCAGAGCAGTAAAGTCTCATCTTGTAAAGGACAAGAAGCAAGAGATGAGTCATATGGCTTAGGAAGGTAAGTTATTAGGAATAATGAGCATTCAATACTTCCCAAGCTGTCCTTTCCACGATAGTCTGAGTTTTTAACATAGACATTTTTCTAGTGATGCTACCAATTCAATTTGTGAGGCTCTCTGCTAAGTGTCACAAATAATAAAAAAAAAAATTCCTGTCTTCAAGAAGCTTATATTATATTGGCTATCATTATCTTAGATGAACTGTAACTGTTGGTGACTCAGCGTGAAATGGAATGGTGTGTGGTAGGTAGAAGCAGGCTGTGGCATAATACTATTAATATTATATGCACAAGAAGTAGAATAAAAGAAAAGTGTGATTAGAAAAAGAAAAGTTATCCAGTTATTTAATGAGAGTGAAAAGTGTTCATGTGGTAAACTGGTGTTAATAAAATATTAAAAGAATTGGAGAAAGACCTCTTCGGCATTAGGTACATCCTATGTGGAATATCTATGGAAAGACATGGACAAAAATTGCATGGGACGAGGAGTAGTTGAATTGAGATTTCCACAGGCGGATAGAGTACCCCCATGAGTGAGATCACAGATAACTGTTTAAGTTCATCAAGTATGATATTTTTTCATTGTCTGTCAAAACTTTATGCCATTTAAGGCCATGTGAAGGCTTAAAGAAACAGGTTCAGAGATATGATTTGCATATGCAATATGTGCCAAACTATCAGAACTGGGCTTAGATGTGCTCTCTCAAGCACTATGGTTTTTAGTTCCCAGGTAGAGCTATCTGAACAATCTAACCTAACAGTCTACCCTATAACAGTGTGGTCACCCTGTTTATCTTGGCAGCAGTCCCTTCTCATCTCTTTTCTCCTCCCACCCCAAACTTAATCAAGTTGATCAGGAAACATACATATATGTATGATCATGTATCATCTTATTTCTTTTTGAAAAACATAGAATTGATAAAAAAAAAAAATAGCTACTGCCAAATCATTCTAGCAATGCCTATCTGGGGCAAGGATTTTTTGACTTTCAACTAAGGTTATTTGCATGAAAAGTACATATGTATCAGTAAGTGAACAAGAATTCATTAAAGTACTTTTTATTTCCTAAGCACTGTGCTATATGAGTATATGTTTACATATGTACATTATATTATTTAAAGTTACTTGGAATATGTACATGTGACCAGGCTGCTAATATAAAACAATATAAATGAAAATGAATCATTTCTGATGAGTACTGATGTTAACAGTAAAGGAAATGTCATGTTACTTAGGGAGGATGCTTAGTCTTCATCAGAGTGGAGATTAAAATGCACATTTGGAAATGAATTTGGCACAAGCCACTGTCTTTCTATCTGGAGTTCTTGTAAATAAACGATCTTGTTTTGTTGAGATTTGGGGCAGGCAGTTCCACTTTGATCTACCTCTCAGCTCTATCCACCTCACCATCTGTTAGTTGGAAATTTCCTCTCCTTACCATTTTATTGTTCTTGTTTAGGCTTCTGGCCATGCATAAGTGGGCTGTGCCCCATACAGTTTAATACAATTCTTTGTATATGAACCAAGAGTTCTTTGATTTTCCTTTAGAAAGAATATGTTTGATCATGTGTTTTAATTTACAAAAATATCCCATTTGCCTTCTGGTGTCAGGTGCAGAATTCTAGTTATGAGAATTCACCAAAGTATACTATGCTTATAAAAATGATGAATGACAACTAATGCTTCATTTGCATATTAATAATTATTAGCAGAAGGTATGAAAAACTGCAAATGGAACCCTTTGTGAATGAAAGAAGCAATTTTCTTTGGTTTCAGATAACAGGTGAGTTGAAATGTTGGTCCACCTTTTCCCCCTCTCTAGCATTCGGGAGAAAATACATTTGTATTTTATACAAGTTCAGATGATTAGAAATGGAAGTTGAATGAGCTATGATGAGTTTTTACAAACAACTTTTTTTTTTTTATAATATCAGCTAAATATTAGTAAAAGGTGGTTTTCTTTGAAGATATTTATAAGGAAAAAGTATATGGTATTTATTCAGATTCTTGTATGGAAAGCATCATAGAAAAATTCCTTGAAAAAGTTTTTTCTAAATTTAAGATTTTGCCTCAAGGCATTTAGTTTGGGATATTGATAAACCTAGAAGCAAGTTATGGTGAATAGATCTAACTTTGGAGTCCAGAAGAATTGGGTTCAGCTTCTGCTGACTACGAGATCATGAGACCCCTAATGCATTAAACAGTTCTCCAATAATGTAAATTACACTTGAGTTTCCCATCTACATGAGTAGGGAGATTTTTCCTGATAGAAATTCCTTAACTGATGAAATCTCAAGTCTGTACTTTAAAAAATATATATATATATATATATACAGAAATTAGTGTAGTGTAATGGATAAAGAACTTGGCTTGGAATCAGATAATAAGACTTAGTGTTCAAACTGCTACAAATCAGCAAAAAGTTTTATTGATTATTATTACAAGCTATAGTTAAGGAGAGATAGGGTAGCCCATAAAAGAAGGAGACTCAGGTCATTTCTCACCAGAATATGCAAAACAAACAAACAGGGAAGGGAAGTTAATCATAATTACAAACTGTCTGTAGCTGGCCTTGAGAAAGGTCAGACTGTTTAGTTCTGGAAGCAAGAATATGGAGTCACTAATTGGCTAACATGATCTGGGTCTTAGGGCTTTGCTATTCCTTGCATAATATGCTCCATTTCCTGATTTCAGATGTTTTTAGCAGCTGTCTTCCATGTCTGGAACAGGTTCTCCCTCCTCAAAGTCAAACCTTCTGACCTGGATGTACCAAACCTAAAACTATATTATAAGTCAGCACTTATCAATATCATTTGGTACTGGCTAAGAAATAGAACAATCAGGGGAATGGTTTAGATTCATAAGATACAATAATTAATAACAACAGTAATATAGTGTTTGATAAATCAAAAGAGTCTAGCTTCTGGGATAAGAAATCACTATTTGACAAAAATTTCTGGGAAAATTGGAAAACAGTATGGCAGAAACGAGGCATTGACTAACACCTTATATCTTATACCAAGATAAGATGGAGACAGGTTCATGATTTAGACATAAAGGATGATACTATAAGCAAATTAGGAGAACAAGGGATAGTCTACCTTTCAGATCTGTGGAGAAAGAAGGAATTCATGGCCAAAGAAAAACTAGAGAACATGTAAAATGGATAATTTTGATTATATTAAATTAAAGGTTTTGTGCAAAAAGCTTTTGTGCAAAGCAAACAAGATTAGAAGGGAAGCAGAAAGTTAGAGAAAAAAATTATATCCAAGAGTTCTGACAAAAGCCTCATTTCTAAAATATATAGAGAATTGACTCAAATTTATAAAAATACAAGCCATTCTGCAACTGACAAATGATTAAAAGATATGAAAGACAATTTTCAAATGAAGAAATTAAAAATGAAAAAATGTTCTAACTCAGTATTAATTAGAGAAAATTAAGACAACTCTGTGGTACCATTTCACACTATTCAGATTGGGTAAGATGAAAGGAAAAGACAATGATAAATGTAGGAGGGGATATGAGAAAACTGATATACTAATAAATTTCCAGTGGAATTGTGAACTGATCCAACCATTCTAGGGAGCAATTTGGAACTATGCCCAAAGGGCTATCAAACTGTGTATACCCTTTGATCCAGCAGCTGTATCCCAAATATGTCATAAAAAAGAGAAAAGGACCCACATGTGCAAAAAAATGTTTGTGGCAGCCCTTTTTGTAGTGGCAAGAAACTGGAAACTGAGAGGATGCCCATCAGCTGGAGAATGGCTGAATAAGTTATGGTATATGAATGTTATAGAATATTATTGTTCTTTAAGAAATGATCAGGAGGATGAATTCAAGAGGCCTGGAGAGACTTACATGAACTCATGCTAAATGAAGTGAATAGAACCAAGAAAACATCGTATACAGTGACAAGAAGATTATGTAATGATCAATTGTGAAGGGTGTGTCTCTTTTCAACAATGAGGTTTTAATGGAATTGTGATGGAGAGCCATCTCCACCCAGAGAGAGGACTTTGGGAACTTAGTGTGGATCACAACATAATTTTGGCACCTTTTGTTGTTGTTTGCTTGCTTTTTTTTTTCCTTTTTGATCTTATTTTTCTTGTGCAGCATAAGAAGTGTTGAGGTATGTGTAGAAGAATTGCATATGTTTAACATGTTTTGGATTGTTTGCTAATAACAGGAGGAGGTATATGGGGAAGGGAGGGAGAAGAACTTGAAACACAGGGTTTTGCAGGGATGAATGTCGACAGCTATCTTTGCATATGTTTTGAAAATAAAAAACTATTTAAAAAAAAGTCACACTTTCCCACTCCCACTTTCTACAAGAGGCTTTTTTCCAGGTCCCCTTAATTTTAGTACCTCCTCATAAGAATATCTCAAATTTAACCTGTATATATCTTGTTTGTACATAGTTATTTGTAAGTTGTCTCCCTCATTAGTGTGATCTCCTTGAGAGAGAGTATTTTTTCCTCTCTGTATTTCTAGCAATTAGGACAATTTCTGGCACCAAATAGTCACCTAATAAATGCTAGCTTATTGATTGATCGACAAGTTAATTGGCTTCTCATTAACTGTAAAAAAAAAAAATCAACTTTTTTTAAGTTCCAAATTTTCTCCCTCCCTCGCCTTTCCAGAATGGAAGAAAGATAATACCCATTACACAAATGATGTCACACAAACACATTTATATATCAGCCATGTTCCATAAGAAACAAAAAAAAAATATAAAGAGAAAAAAAATGCTCCAGTATATACTGAGTCTATTTGTTCTTTATCTGGAGTTAGCATTTTTTAAGAGTTCTTTAAAATTGTGGGAGATCATTGCATACATTAAAGTTTCTGTCTTTTACAGTTGCATATATTTTCAATATTATTGATACTGGGTAAGTTGTTCTGGTCCTATTCATTTCACTTTTCTTCAGTTCTTATAAGTTTTCCTGATTTTTTTCTAAAACCATCTTCATTATTTTTTTGCAGTTCAATAGTATTTCATCACAATCATATACCACAACTGTTTCAGCCATTCTTTAATTGATGTATGTTCCCTCAATTTTCAATTCTTCGCCTCCACAGAAAAGAGCTGCTATACATATTTTTGTACGTTTGGGTCTTTTAAGAAGAGTCATTTTGAAGATGGATTTGCTCATGTCAAGAGAAGGAAAATATTCAATTTGTCTCTCTTTGCCTCAACACTTGGTTCAAATCCTGTTTCAAAAACTTTCTGGTAGGGTGATGTTAGACAAATAACCTAAAATTTGTGTTTCAGACAATTTCTTATGAGTTATTTAGGTCATAGATTTTGCATTGTATTGGTAGAATGAGGTCTCTCACCAGAAAATTATGAAATCATGGCTACTTTATGTATTGACAAATTTTACTTGAACCTCCATTCAACTATGGGCCTGGAATTGACCTTGCATAACCTTTCCTTCCTCCCTTTGTTTGTTGACTTGACAAATTATAATTACCAATTGAGGTTTTTCTTACTTTCTAGATTTTTGAAATGGAAGACTTGATTCCTATTCAGCTCCAGTCTTTTGAAAAAAGAGTTTTCAATGGATCATATTCCTATACTGAAGTAATAGCTTTTGGTTGTTAACAGAGTTAGGTCTTCTTGGTTCAAAACTGACCTGACCCTTGAAAAGGTTTAACTCTTCCCCAACCCTCATTTGTGGTAGAGAACTAAATACTATAGTGAGATTTTTGCCTACAACACTCAGTGGGAGCTGATGGGGTTACAAAAACTCTAACAAGAAGGAAGGTGATGAGAAATCATGTGATTAGACTAGAAATAATAGAATAGAATGGATGCATAGATCATTCTTTTGATCTTCACATTTTGAGATCTCTTCTGTGGTGAGTGGAGTAGCTCTTAACAATATATATATATATATTTTTAATTCAATATTCAGTTCTTTTCACTCAAAGTTAATGAAGAATCCAGATTTAGCTTTCCTATCTCCTTCCTCAGAAGCTAGGCAGCTTTCTGCCAAAGTACATTCAACTGATCTTAAAATATATATTGATTTGTAACCTAATGTTGTGACTTATCTATATTTTTAGTATAATTGTCAAAATGATTTTTTCCACTGTTGCTGGGACTATAAAATTGTGCAAATAATTTTGAGGACAAGCTATAATAAAAATAATAGAGGAAAAATGCTTATATCTTGAGAACTGCCTAAGTTAAGCCTAAGCTTAACTTCTGATTGCCTCAGTTTCTTCAAATATAAAATGGAAAAAAATATACATATATATGTATGTGTATATATATATATATATATATCATCTACCATGCTGGGTTGTTGTGAAGATTAAAGGAGCTAATATTTGTAAAGCATTTAGCATTGTGTCTGGCACATAGCAGGTGCTCTATAAATGATTATTCCCTTCCAAATGCTTAGCGATCCTTACAAGATATTTCTCTTTGGGGGCAGCTAGGTGGCGCAGTAGATAGAGCACCAGCCTTGAATTTAGGAGGACCCGAGTTCAAATCTATCTCAGACACTTAACACTTCCTAGCTGTGTGACCCTGGGCAAGTCACTTAACCCCAGCCTCAGGGGGGGGGAAATATATATATATATATGTATATATATTCTTCCATGTTCATTTATAATACTATAAATTATTAATACAAAAGGAATCATTAATCATAGTTTTCTTGATATGACCTTCTTTCTGACCATCTCTACCCTACTTGAAATTTAGACTCTGGACCTGGTTCTTCCTTCCTCTTTCTAGCTTCATTTTATGTGCTGTTTTACATCATTAGAATGTATTCTCCTTGATGTCAGGAAATTTTTGCTAGGTAGGGACCAATCTTATTCCTGAATCCTTTCTCAGAGCAATGTTTTTAACAACTTTGATGATCTAAACAATGTTAAGTGATAACGTATCATTTAATTTGGAGCAAGTTGTCAAAGCAAAGGAACTCTGACAGAACAGATTAATTTTTATTTAAAGCCATCCTAATTATTTTTTCTCATTTCAACTTTCAAAAAATAAAAGACACATGGAAGATATAATATTCACATATTTATTGGTGGACAGACTATAGAACCAAGACAGGTAGTGATGATGGGACTTTGAAGACTAGGCTGAGAGATATTAGGACTGATTATTTTACATGGAAGCGGTTGAAAGAGAATTTCTTCTCATTAAGTTTTAGATACCTTTTTTTTTTTTTTTTTTTACTTCATGGTTTTTCATGTTTAGTCAATGTGTTTTGGGGGACTATTCTTGTAGTTCTAAAGGTGACAGAAAGACTTTTTCCCTTCATCTTATTTTACTGTAGAAGTTCAGCTGACTGACAATTATTTCTATGTATTTCATAGTTCTCTGTAAATCTGTACTTAATGACTAAGTTCTTAGGAACAAAAATTTAGAGCTGAAGGAAACCTTTTTTTTTTTTTTAGTTCCTTTTTTAAATATACATGTTAAATATATTTTAAATCCAATATATGTAAATATTTATACAATTATCTTACTGCATAAGAAAAATTAGATCAAAAAGGAAAGATAATGAGTAAGAAAAAATGCAAGTGAACAACAACAAAAAAAGTGAGAATGCTATGTTGTGATCCATGTTCAGTCCCCACGGTCCTCTTTCTGGGTAGATGGCTCTCTTCATCACAGGATCATTGGAATTGGCCTCAATCGTTGAAGGAAACTTTCAAAGTCATATGTCTCACTCCTCACTTTACAGATGATGAATTTATAAATGAAATCCAGAGAAATTAAGGGACACATAGCAAATGTTTCAGGTGGGTTTTAAGCCAGGTCACTACCAAGTTCAGCACTCTACTTACCATATATTACTACTTCTCATAGATTATATTAACTTTGATTCTGTGGCTGTATTTTCTGCTTCATTACATATAATTTTAACAAACAAATGCTTAGATAGCAATGCTCACAGATTTTAAATCTTACAGACTTGTTTCAGTGAATAAGGTTTCTTGTCTAGGAAGAGATAATTTCAGGTCTGGGTAGCATTGCCAAAACACTGATATCTTGGTAAAGCAGAGAAATACTGATTAATTTCCTGTCTGCTTAACTATAGAAATGGGAAACCAATTACCCCTTTTGCATTAATTACTCATATTTGTAGTAATTTTTCAATATGAAAACAACAGGGTGTTCCCTGCAGTTAAGACAAGATATTCTGCCTTGGAGAAAATTTCATTAGATTGTAAATCATGCCACAATATTAGAGAACTTCCATTAGAGTGGAGATCATCTCCCATTTCTAATTGAAATGCATCTTTTTCATTTAAATAGGCAATTTATTAATATGTCAACTATAATTTAGTTTGGACCACTTACAATCTTTGTCTTTATTTTGTTTTTCTCCTAGGTCAAATATTAAATTAAATGGCTTTTCAAAATATTTTATTACTTTGTTATTTATTATTCTTATCCTTAAATAAGCTTATATTCAATTACCAATTTGTGATTTCATATTTTAATTGGAATACTTTCCTATGATATGATCATTTATCATCATGCTAAAATTTCATTGAAAATATTTTAACACATTTTCTAAGTTAATGGGAAACTATTTTGTGGCTTTGAGTTTAACATTTAACGATCAAAATTCTTTTCAGTAGTTGCTGATGTTAATATTTACTTAGGATTCACTCTCAGTCTAGTCCTTTTTGGAAAATTATATTGGGGCTATTGACTAACTAGGTTCTCATTTCAACTGATTAGAAATGAAAGTGCCAATGTTTGTATTAATTTGAAATAATAACAATGGTGATTAGCAATTTTTTCCCCTAGCTTTTAGACTTTTGAATAGACATTTCTTTTACTGTCTCTTGTATTCAAATCTGAAGTCACTGAGAATTGAACTTTGTGATCTAGTTGGTCTGGAAGCTCTACACACACACACACACACACACACACACACACACACACACACACACACACGTGTACACACATGCATGGATGCCAATCTGAAAATGATGACATTTGAAAATTGTTCCTATAGCTCATTTATCAACTTGGAGTTATCCTCTTATAATAATGAGGTATGGATTTTAATAATAAATTAGTGAGACTTTAGTGGAAGTATTTTTGTTTAGTAATTAAAGAATTATTAAATCAAACATTCTTTCTAATGTTAAATGATTTCTTCCTCTTTTTTATTCTTTTCTTCCATGTTCATTTATAATACTATAAATTATTAATACAAAAGGAATCATTAATCATAGTTTTCTTGATATGACCTTCTTTCTGACTATCTCTACCCTACTTGAAATTTAGACTCTGGACCTGGTTCTTCCTTCCTCTTTCTAGCTTCATTTTATGTGCTGTTTTACATCATTAGAATGTATTCTTCTTGATGTCAGGAATGGTCTTGCTTTCTTGCATTGTTGCTAATAGCATTCATTAACACTAAGTTGGTCCATCCATCTATCTATCTATTTGCCATAGAATATTTGTAATATAACATTGCCTGACTTGCTATGCTATCTCTCCTCAAAATTGTATAGGACATTGTACTAAGCACATTATAATTTGGATGAACCCACCATATATATTTCTGTATCTAAACTATTTTTCATGTCTTACAGTTGAGTCTACAGGTGACTTTATTGACCTCCTTTATGACATAATAAATTATGCCCAGACCTACCTTTCTTTTCTCTATATTGAGCTGATTCTGTAAAAATAAGTTCAGATTTATTAAGCTTATACAATAGGAAGGTTGTATTTAAGTACAAGATTGTGTTCAGCTAACTTTTCTTTTGGGTATCATATATGTTTTTAATAATCTAATCTGAAACAAATTCTCTGAACTAAATGGGGAAGTATACCATGCTGTCAACATCAAATATCTAAAAATTCCTAGTAAATATAAACTTACTTTTTTTGAGAAGACCAAGGGGACTGATTTTTACTGATTACCAATGAGGTAAAGAATTTTGGATAGAGGGAAAGAATGCTTAAAAATGAATGAGGTTTATTTTAGTCCATTGAAATGCTTCTATTATTTTTAAAAGTATTTAGTCATTTTTGATGTATATTCCATTTTTGTAGTGATGGAAATTTCTACCTTAGATCAAAGGAGCCTAAATCAATTTGATTTATGATGGTCTAATTTTCTTTAACCAGTTCTTACTATAAAGTAGAAAAGTCCAGATTAATCAGCACATTTTTTCCAATTTAGGAAAAAACCCTGTAAATTATCCAACCATATCATCTGTGAAAGAAACCTCATTAATTCACCCTTCACTAATTCAGCATGAGTGACAATTCAAAGAAAATCTAGGTGGAATTTTCCATTGTATGATACTGGGGGATTTTTAAGCAAGGAAACCAGAGTAAATAGAATTACAAGGGAAAACATCAGTTTAAGAAAGCACCATTTTAAAGCATTCATAACATTCATCTATATGCTGACAATTGATTGCTAATTGTAAACCATAATTATATATTCATTACATCATAATACTATATAAGATAATATTGATAGTTTCAAATTATTCTTTTGCTTTTAAAGGATAACTTCATAACCACACAATTAGACTATTCCTTAATTCAGATTTGCCCTTCTCTTAATTAGCCTAAATTAGATTTATTCTGTTGAAAAACCAATTATGAAAATGAATATTACATAGCAATTTGGTGATGATTTAGATATATAAATTTCAATGATATATTTTATCACTTATACTCTCAGTTTTTAAGATTAAAACTTTTCCATCCTCTGCATTCTTTTTTGGGATATAGAGGTAGGAGCTAGCAGTTTGATAAGATTGATTAAATAATTATGTACTTATTTTGTGATAGGAAAAGGAGTAATTATGCACTTTTTTTTGGTTATTGTTGAGGCATTTGAGATTAAGTGATTTGCCCAGGGTCACACAGTTGGGAAGTGTTAAGTATCTGAGACTAGATTTGAATTCAGATCCTTCAGGGCTGGTGCTCTATCCACTGCACTACCTACCTGTCCCAATTATGCACTATTTTTGAGGAACCTTTTTTCCTCTTCATGATGTTATATGCATAAGAGACACATTAGCATCTAGATGGTAAAGGTGATAAAATACTAAGCTTGGAGTCAGAAAGACCTGAATTCAAATTCATCCTCAGATTCCTATAAGTTGTGTGACCTTTGCACCTCGGTCTGTCTTAGTTTTCTCATGTATAATTTAAAAAAAAGAGGATAATAATAATAACACCTATTTCCCAGTATTATTGTGTGGATCAGATAAGTTAATATTTGTTAGTACAATGTTAGCTCAATTAGTACTTAGCACAGTTCCTGGTACTATATAAATACTTATTTCCTCCCTTTCCCCCTTATTAGATGTATCCCTGGCTAAGAACTTGTCATTTATGATTCTTAATAATCTCAACCATATTCTTTGATACCATCTTTTTTTTTTTTTATTAAAGCTGTTATTTTGAAAACATATGCATGGATGATTTTTCAACATTCATCCTTGCAAAACCTTGTGTTCCAATCCCCCCCTTCCTCTACCCCTTCCCTTAGATGGCAAGTAATCCAATATATGTTAAACATGGTAAAAATATAAATTAAATCCAATATATGCATACATTTTATACAATCAACTTACTGCACAAGAAAAATCAAACCAAAAAGGAAAAAATGAGAAAGAAAATAAAATGCAAACAAACAACAAAAAGAGTGAAAATGCTATGCTGTGATCCACACTCAGTTCCCACAGTCTTTTCTCTGGATGTAGATGTCTCTTTTCATCATAAGGTCATTGGAACTGGCCTGAATAATCTCATTGTTGAAGAGAGTCACGTCCATCAGAATTGATCCTCATACATAATAATCTCCTGGTTCTGCTCATTTCACCCAGCATCAGTTCATGTAAGTCTCTCCAGGCCTCTCCGAAATCATCCTGCTGGTCATTTCTTACAGAACAATAATATTCAATACCATTCATGTACCACAATTTATTCAGCCATTCTCCAACTGATGGACATCCACTTAGTTTCCAGTTTTTTGCCCCTAAAAAAGAGATGCCACAAACATTTTTGCACGTGTGGGTCCTTTTCCCTTCTTTAAGATTTCTTTGGAATGTAATCCTAGTAGAAATACTGCTGAACAAAGGGTATGCACAGTTTGATTGCTCTCCTGAATGGATGCTATCTTCTAAAACCATATATGTGGCCTCTATCTACCATATCTGTCCTTTTTCTTATGAAGATCCTACCTCCAACTGGCAGTAACAATGACAATAACATCCATATCTTCTCAGAACCTCATTAATATTTCCTAAAATATCTTTCTCTTAGTACATTTGCCTTTGTGTGACTTTCCTGAAATGAGTATTTGTTTGACAAGTCTTGATAGGTTTGATACAGACTCCTGAAAGACAGGGCATCTCTTGGTTGTTCATGTCAACCTGTAATTGTCACCTTTCAGCAAGGAGTAGTAGCCAACGATTTGTTTCTTTTTCCCATGACTAGCAATAAATACCCTTTCTCTGGGATAAACTGGGTTCACATCAAGTCTTTACAATGAAAGTCAACCAAAAGTGAAATGTGCTTCCTCATAAAATAGGAAGATTCCCATAATTTGAAGTTTTCATTTATTTTGTATTTGCTTATCTATTTCCATGCTGCATTCCCATATAATCTCCAGAGGGCAATTTTTACTCTAAGTTATGGATGCAAACCATTTGTGGCCACTCATGTTTCAGAATTGAATCCTGGTCAGTTATGGGTGTCTTTTATTAAAGATCTTCAGTGATAGGGAAACCATAACTTCCCAAGGCAACATATTCTATTTTTTGAGGGAATTGCTGTTTAGAAAATATTCCTGGACATAATACCACAATTTTGTCTCTCAATTCATATATCATTGCTCTGCTCAGAGCATTTTTTCTGTCTGTGCCTCATGCCAATAATACTTTTCCTTCTACTCTCACATTTCTGGATTTCTTGGATTCCTTCAAGTCCTTATGAAAATTCCACTCACTAAAGAAAACATTTCCCAATGACTCTTAATTCTAATGCCTTCCTTCTGTTAATTATTTCCTATTTAACCTGCATTTAGCTTGTTCGTATATTTTTATTTGCTTATTGTTTCCCCCATTAGATTGTGAACTCCTTGACAGGAGGGACTTTCTTTTGTCTTTTTTTTTTAAATTTCCAGTTTTTAGCATAGTACCAGTGCTGGACATATAGCAGGCTATTAATCAATGCTTATTGACTGATTGACTGCTAAATTTTTTTTTTAATAGTTAAATTCTAGAGGAATGATGATGTTAGTACCTTTATTAACCACTTCCTGATAGAGAAGTGATGTGTTCAAGCTGCAGAATTGAAGAGGGAACCCCAGAACTTTGAAAATCCTTCAAGGAGAAAATCTTCAACTGTGCCTCAATAAGGGACACTGTCCCAAGTCTTTTTCCTTTAAATGAATTTAAATTTTGACTGCTTGAGAGGGGAATGAGGGGGAAACCCCAAAACTCTGAAAAATCCTTAAAGGAGAAAACCTCCTTTTACTCTGCCTCAGGGAGGGGACTCCACCCCAAGCACAAACAGTTTCATCTTTGTTATCTGGGTGGGGATGGCTCAGCCCCAAAACCCATTTAATTTAATTCAAATTCTAACTCTTGCCAAAACCCAGCCAAGAACCAGTATGGGACTTCACCCACAAGCCCCTTTAGCTATAAAAGAGCCAAGCCAGAGTCCTCTCTTTGCAGAGAGCCCAAACATGGCAGCCTAAGGCCTGGCATGTCAAAGGATTTCTGCCCACTGGAACCCTGGTTCCAGTGCCTTTTATCTCTACCTTCAACTTTCCTAACTAGACCTTACTTCCAAACCCTACATTAAACCTCTTTTATTAATCTAGGTTTTCGGGTCTGTAAATTCCTTTACAGGGAACTCTTGTGCCTCTACTAGACCTCATTTAACTCTGTATCCTTGTGTCGAATCCAAAGGGGTTGCAGGGGAGCGCTATTTGACTCCTTGTACCCCGAACCTACCACTAGACCTCAATTAATCCTAATTTCATTAGGTACCCCAATTCTAAACCTCATCACTTGGACTCAGCTTGGGAACTCCCATTCTGAGTATATAAATTTACCAAAGAGAGACAGTTGGAGAGAGTAAAAATGGAAGTAGACTAGCCAAGAGAGAGGATTAATTTAGCTCAGGAGATAAGCCAGGGAAGAAAAGACTGAAATCAATCAGTAAATTGTGCACTAAGAAGGTCAAGAAATTGGTGAGGAGGGAGGAAGAGACTTTAAGTGGTTAGAGTCTATAAGAGTACTTTCTCTTTGATATTGGGAAACTCTAAACAGTTTGAATCCATAAAGGTGCTCCTATTTTCCTTTGTTAAGATTGAGTAACTCTTCCTTCAAAGAGGACAAGATACTGTGAACCATGAGAAAGGAACAAGCTAAAGTAGAGGTCTTTAAAAATAAGGTTATCTAGTATCTCAGAAGATAGTTCTTTAAGAATAGGGATGAAGTATCGAATTTTATAGGGATTAAATATTCTTGTTTGGACTGATGCCCTATTCAGAAGAATTGTTGATCCTGAGGGATGGGTGTAAATTCAAAGGATCCTTTAATATACAGTGGGTCAGCTTCTAAGGCTTTGGCTCCAGAATTCCCCTGCTTTCTCCCCAAGGAGGGGGTCAAGAATGGGAGCTTGATTGATTTAGAAAAGTAGTTTAATGTTTGTGTGTGTGTAAGTGAGACTGTCTTTTTGTCTATGTTTCTCTCAGTCAACTGAATTACAAAAGAAAAGACCTGGCTATTTGGGATTTAAAAGCCTTATTTTATACATAATTTGATATATGCAAATAGCTTTTAAGCTAGAGAGAAGGACTCATTCTGAGATAGGGAAAATTTTTTGCCATATCAAAAAAAAATCAACAAACAAAAAAAACCTGACATATTTCTGTGGACCTAAAATTAGAAAATTTGGGTCTGCAGAAGTAGTTAAGGTTATAGAACTGCTAAAATATTTTAGCAGATTCTGAGATTTTTGACACTAATCATTAAATTGTTTGGCACTGTCTCATTGTCAGCTAACTTGAGTTAGTCTACTGTATTTTTAAGTAGGCCTAATTTACATGACTACAAGTCTTCTGTGGGTCTGAATCTAAGAGTTTCATAAAAACTGCAAAATAAAAAAAAATGCCCTCTTTAAGATTTTCCATACTTTTTTCCCTTGGAGAGGCTTGTGGAATTTGTCCTGGCTAGACTGGCATCCTTCACAGGCCTGGATTCTTCTGGCATTTGTGCTGTTGCCCTAACATCTTTGACCTGCCCTGTCCCCCTCCTCACCCCTGTTTCTGGCATGGAGGATAGGCTGGGTCACAATGCTGCAGCTAGAAGCCTGGGTCCAAATTTCTCCAAATCTCAGCTCCAGGGTTCTTAAATTCTCAGTTTCTTAAAGCCCTTCTTGCATGTTCCCCTTTCTTGTAGACAGATTTGAAAGGGCAATTTTCTGCCACTTTAAGTTTTAGGGCTGTGTGTATTTAAATTAGAATTCTGATTCTGAAAATGTATGAGATAATTACTATTAACTCGTGCATGCTAAAATGTGAACTTATTTTAGTATAAAATTCCAGAAATATGTGTGTATTAATATTAAAGTATTGCTACTAGAAGTTTAAGTATGTGATTTGATTTTAAGTTAAAAAATTTTTGGTATTAAAACAAAGTTCTCTGGTAACTTATGAGCTATGCTTTAAAATTTTGAAATCCTTGCTGGATATGTGCTATAAATTTTATGAAATTTAGAGCAAAGTTATTTAGATATTATCTATTTTCTGAATCTTTAAGGTTTGTCTTGCTTTCTCCCTTTAACAAAGAAATAAAAGCAATAAAATTTGATGTGGAGGGATATGTGTATTTGTAAAACAAAATGTATCTGAAAGGTGTTTAATATATCTAAAAATAAATTAGAAGTTATTGTTGAGATGTCCCTCCAGAGAGCAGGAAACTGGCTGCAGAATATTCAAGTTAAGTTTTACTGAAATGATACCAATAGAAAAACTTAGGTATTTACGGATAATAATGCACTATTTGATAGGACAGGTGGAAGTTTTCCCCTGAGCTCTGCTGCTTTGAGAGAAGTTAGTGGAATAACATTGGAACAAGTTGTACAAACATACTTTACTTCCAAGGTTTTATAAGAAATAAAGAAAAGAAAAGAAATTATAAGAAATAATGGGGAGGGATTGCAAATTGAGTGACAATTTCATACACATAGGCATTTGTCCTCATCAGGGAAAGTGAAAAGAATGAATCAGATTCTTAAGAAATGAATTACTAAATTGATGTTAGATTCTAGATTGCATTGGACCAAATGTTTGCCTATGGCTTTGTTAAAGAATTAGAACTGACTCTAGAAGTGATCTGGGACTTTTCTCATATAAGATGCTATTTGGTTTACTTTTATTTAGAAGGAGAAAGGAAAATATCCTCTTTTAAAATAAAGGATAAATTTTTGAGGAATTGTATAATGGCTGTGTCCTCATCTTTTTTAGCCCTCAGAAAGCAAGAATTGTTGGTCCAGGCAACATCTTTGGAGTTTGTGGTTCCAGGACAGTGGGTACTTACTAAGTCCTGGAACAAGCAGAGTGGAAAGAACCTTACCAGATGTACAAATAAATGAGACTCCAGTCTGGAAACTGAGAACAACATGGTTAAAGGAGCTGTGGAGGAACCTCAAGAAAACTTCATTGTTAAGGGCAATAATGCCTCTAAAATTGACCGGCAATTAGGAATGCTTTGGTGAGAAGGGAAATTAATTAGGCTTAGAGGAATTTTTACAATATTGTTGTTATACCTGTTATTTATATTTCCAGAAAAGTTTATAGGGACTCCTTGATTGGAGAAATAGAATTCATAGTTTTTATATGAACAAATTATTAATGTTAATTCTGATAGGGTTCTTTAATGTGAAATCGGAAAAATGTTCTATGTGAGTTTTAATTGGTTTTATTGAGTCATCTTAAAACTGTTCCCATTTTTCAGGAAGATTCTGAGAACAGTGATCTATGTCTTTTTCCCTTTGAATATGGTTAAGACCTGAACATGTTTTGATTTAGATTGGTTATTGAGCATCTTAAAGAAAAATGATTTGTGTAATGTTGAATTTAAAACCCATCTTCTTAGATATGAAGATAAACTGTGAAGTTTCTAGGATGAATCTCTTGGTATTGTCAATGTAAGATTATAGTCCATAATTATTTAGGATATGTGATCTTGGAGGGTTAAATTTACCTGAAGTTTTGATTAATGAGACTTGCTATTTGAGATAAAATCTCTTGGGACTATAGATGATATTATTTGGAGTTTTGAATTCAGGTATGATTATCTGATGGATCATCAAGCCAGTAATCTACCATCTGAAAAGAATATGCCATTAACTACTCAGAGGAATGTGATTCTAAATTGTTACAGGTGGAGATTAGTATTTAGCCAAGAGTTGGGAGGAGAACGTTGGCCTTTGCTTAAGGAGTGATCCTTCTCAGTTTCCTGGTGGTGTCCCTTTGAATAAGAACTAGCTTGTTATTCCTGAGTCTGACCATAATGTGGAATTGGTATTGCATACAATTACATAAAGTCAAACTGAGTTAAGGATGTTTTATCTTATCATGGATTTGATCTAAGGCTGGGGCCTAAAGGACCTGTTTTTCATTATAAATGATGGGGGCGGTAGCCCCTTTAAGATTCCTTTTCTGATCTCCATCTTCCTTTGGGACTGACTTTTGCTTTACAAGATCTGTTCAAAACCACTCTTTTGTATTCCAAGGGGAGAGATCCGGATCTGAGCCAGTTTGGGCTGTACCCAGCCCCCATTCTAATGATCTGCTCAGGTTTCCCCAACCTCACCCGATGGGTTCTGGCCCTCAAGGAATCAACCTGGAACTCTATCCTAGGCCCCTTCAAGCAAATAAAAGAGCCAAGCTGGAATCATCTCTTGGCAGAGAGTTGAAACATGCAAGCAACATGCTTTGCATCACAGACTCTCTACCCGCCACTTTTGGTGTATTTCTTCCTCTATCTAATACCTTTTACTAACTTACTTCCAAACCCTACAATAAACTTTTTTTTTTTTTTTTTTTTTTTTTTTTTTTTAATCAATCTAGGTTTTCGGGCCTGTAAATTCCTTTACAGGGGACTCTTGCTGCCATTAGAACTCATTTAACTTTGCATCGTTGCACCGAATCCAAAGAGGTTGCAGGGGACCTCCATTTGACTTCCTGTACCCCAAACCTGCCACTAGACCTCAATTAATCCTAATTTTATTTAGGTGTCCTTTAGCTAGACCTCAACATTTGGTTATACCTCATCATGTCCCTCCTTTTTCTCTTATAGCAAATTTCTATAATCAGGGCAAGTGTTCAGTAGAAACTATGAATTCAATTCAAGTAAGATCTTGCATTTTCCTAAATATATGGTCATTTTATCCTAAATAAATAGTTAAGTGAGTATTTGCCCTAGACATCTATCGATTGCTAGATGCATATATTTGTTTCTTTTAGCATTTTTATTATTGCTGACTTTCCTCATAGGCATCTTTATTTGTGAAGTTATCTACTCTAATTACTGGGGGCATAAATATTTGGCATGATTTTGGGGGTACAGAACCCCAATTCATATACTGAAGAAGCTCATTAGACTCCAAGTCATGGCCAAAATAACTCCTAATCAGACAACAAAAGTCACTGGTTTTGTTAGCAGACCAGGCCACTCAGATTAGAGAAGCAGTACTCCAGCATAAATTGGTATTAGACTACTTGTTTGCTGAAGAAGATGGAGTTTGTGGGAAATTAAATCTATCCACTTGCTGTATGAAAATTGATGATAATGGACATGTAGTGAAGGAAATTTCCAAAGACATCATTAGAAAACTGGCCCATGTTCCATTCCAGACCTGGTCTTCACTATTTAATTAAAAAGCCCAGGGGCCAGATGCACCCAGTGAGGACTTATATGTGGCCCAGCAGGATTATGACAAATGGGCAGAGGGGCGGAGACAGAGTGTGAGCTTTTGTTATTACTCTAGTCCAGTCCTCCAACAGTCTGAGGGACAGTGAACTGGCCCCCTATTTAAAAAGTTTGAGGACCACTGATTTAATACATCTTGGTGGTCTTGTTCTGGAGGCAAGTGGTAGAAATGGGTCCTTTGGTTCCTGCTGATAGTTTTAAGTGGAGTCATACTGATGTGGGTTATAGCCCTTTTAAGATTCCTTTCCGATTCCCAATCCCCATGGCTGACCTTTGAATTCCAATGGGAATTTAGGTCCCAGGCTGTGTGAGAAAGAAGGAGTAAAACATAGATGAGTGCAATCTTAGAAGGATGACAGGGACTTTGCTGGCTATGATCACTTGCAGAAGAAAGTTTTGGTTTCAGGCCTAGGCAAAGGGGTGAGCTGAAGCTCTGCAGGAAAAATCAAATTGTTATTGGGAACTCTGGTTATAGCTCAGGGATAGTGAAGATTACTGTGGTCAGACTCCAAGACAGAGCTCAGAAAACAGCAACAAGAAAAAGCTGAAGCTTGAGACACTATTCCTCATACCTCAGGCTAGCGCCAGCTCTAACACAAAGTTAACAGACAGAAAATAAGCTGCTTTAAAAATGAGTAATCAAAAGAATAAGACCAGAGATAGCTGCTCTGCTGTGGTACAGAGAAGATCTGCGTTTGATGGGGGTTGAGGTCCCTTTAAGATTCCTTTCTAATTGCCCAACCCATGACTGACCTTGATTCACAAATCCTGGTCAAAGGCACCCTTTGAATATCCAGGCCCAGCCCCCACAGGATCTGAGCTATCTGAAAAGCCCGCGGAGAACTTAGGGGTACCGCCCATCATCTTTTGGGTATAAAAGAGGTGAGCCGGAACGCCCTCTTGGCAGAGCCCTCCCAGCCAACACATGGTATCCTTCCAGCCATGTAGGGGTCTCTGCCCACCCAGCGGCCACCTTTGGCCCTGGTGTCTTTCTAACTGAGCTTTACTTCCAAATTTCCACAATAAACCTTTTATTTATCAATCTAGGTTTTCGGGCCTGTAAATTCATTTTACAGGGGACACTGTGCCTCATGGGATCATCTATGCACCGAGAAATGGGGTTCCCCTTTCCTTTCCCTCATTAGTTGGTGGCCCCCATGGGGACCCCAAAAATTGTTATCCCGAAAACTAACTTTAACCTTTTCTGGTCTCTCAGAACCAATTTTCGTCCTTAGCAGTTCGAGCAGCTTCCGGGAAGAATTTCTGTGTTCCTATCCTTGTCTCACTCTATCTCTAAAACATAGGACACGCAGACCAGGTTTTGGGTGCGAGCAAAGTCTCTGGGAGACTACTAGCGTTTCAGGAAAAAAAAAAAAAAGCTCTCCTTTTGACTAACTCTGTCACTACAGGCTGCTTTTCCAAAGCATTTCTAATCCCTTTATCTCGCCAGAAAAGCCTGCCATAAGGCCACAACTCCAAGACACACAGGAGAGCTTCTCTTCACGCCCCCCCCCCCACCACATGGCCATCCCTCTCCGGTCCCAGGCCAGCAGTCTCCTTGATCTCTTCTGGGGGAGATATCTGTGTTTGAGCCCCTCTCACACTCTACCATAGTGGTCAGGCTGTAGCCACGAGGAGACGGATAAATGGATGGGGGGGGGAACTTGGAGATGTCTCTACCCAACTGCGTGAGCCTTCACCTTCCCCACCTGAGAAGCTCTGGGTAAGATAACATTTCTCCCTTCCCCCATCCTCTCTCTTTTCCAACCTCTCCCATGTGGCTTAACCTGCCATTTAAATGCTCCCATCCTGTGCCTTTCTTGGGGTACAGTGGGGAGATTTGGGGACTCTTTTCAAGATCTCTAGAAATGCTCCTCCCATAGCTTTTACCTGGCTCTTAAAGGAGCCAAGGCTTCCAGACCTCTCGGAGAACTAGCTTGTCCCATACCTTTTAAAATGGGACTCAGTTTCCTGCATTAGACTATGCTCTCTAGGCTGGATTTTAAAACTGCCCATTTTCTTTCTAAGCCTCAGGGCATACTTACCTACTTTCTAAAGCCTAGGCAGAGTTTAAACTAGCTGTTCAAGCCTTTCTCTGTCTTAGTAACCTTGCAGGTGGGAGCTCCTGATTTTTCTCTTGGTCCAGGACTTTTAGCTCCTAGCACACTCTCTCATTTCTTTTGATTGGCATCTTATGCCCCCTTCCAACAGTTAAAAGATGCCCCTTGCAAGTTCTGGTCCTGGCCAGGCTAGAGCTTCAGAAAGGACATCTTTGTAATTTGGGCTGGGGAACAGAATTCTGAATCCAGGCAAATTAATTGTTAAGAGAGTGAAAATAGTTTCTTTTGATTTCTCCTTCTTTTCCCCCCATCCTGACTGCAGACAGGCAGGGGTGAATTAAAGTGATTGAAAATATTTAAATGCTCCTTAACTACTTTCAATTTGGCGCCTCACTAGAATCTTTCTCTGTTCTGGTGTGCAACAGTTCTTTTTTTACTCTCTTCAAGAAAAAACAGCAGTTTTTCCAACATTTCCAAGAGCTTAAACTTCATTCTTATCTTGATCTGCAGCTCTGATAACTGGGGATATGCCCATCCCTGGACTCTGCCTTACAGAAGAGCAGTGGTTCATTAAATCTACTAGATTTCAAGGCTTCTTGTCTCTCCCGGCTTCTGGTCCACACCTGCTAATCCCAAACCCAGGAGAAATTAGCTCTCCTGGAAATTAAGGTGAAAGAGCTAGGCTACAAATAAATCTTTTCTCAGCAGTTTCTCCTATTTCTCTTGATAATTAGATGGGCTATCAGACGAGCAGCCCACAGAAGGGACCTGATGCATTTCTTGCTAAAGGCCCCATTCTCCTGAATGTCACCATCTCCACCCTGGATGACCCCCGGCTTTTAATCTGTTCCCGAGATCTGTTTTTTCTATGCTTCACACTTTGGATTCTCAGCTGGCCTTTCAGCCTGGAGAACATTGACTGGGGACAACTGACTGGGACACCCCCTCGATGCCCTGCTGCCATCCCCCACACCTCACGACTCACCTCCTGGCATGAAACCCCAAATCTCTACAACCCTTTTCAGCTCGAAGCAGTTAAAGAGAAGATCAATGCCCCTTTTCCCACATGCATCTGGAGGCGATGGTTTGAGGGGGGAACAAGATGAGAGGACCCCACTACTCTGAATATCTTTGGAGAAAGTCTTCAACCTTTCCTTAAATGAAGGACACTGTCCCATATTTTCGTTTTTCTTAAATGAATTTAAGTCTCAACTGTTTAAGGGGGGAACTGATGAGGGTTGGGGTCCCTTTAAGATTCCTTTCTAATTGCCCAACCCATGACTGACCTTGATTCACAAATCCTGGTCAAAGGCACCCTTTGAATATCCAGCCCAACCCCACCCTCAGCTCAGCTCCCCCCAGCCCTCACCTGATCTGAGCTATCTGAAAAGCCCGCCAAGAACTTAGGGGTACTGCCCATCATCTTTTGGGTACAAAAGAGGTGACCCGGAATGCCCTCTTGGCAGAACCCTCCCAGCCAACACATGGTATCCTTCTAGCCCTGCCCGCCCAGCGGCCACCTTTGGCCCTGGTGTCTTTCTAACTGAGCTTTACTTCCAAATTCCTACAATAAACCTTTTATTTATAAATCTAGGTTTTCGGGCCTGTAAATTCTTTTTATAGGGGACACAGCGCCTCATGGGATCATCTATGTGCCGAGAATGGATTCCCCCTTTCCTTTCCCTCATTAGGTTCAACTCAGAAGAAGATAGAGAAGGTAAAACCAATACTTCTACTTAAAAGAAAAAAAGCATAATAGGCACAAGCCCCCAAAAAAAGTTCTTAGAAGGGTTTTTAAAATCTTTAAAAATCAAATAAGAGAAATTGAGGAAAATTGGGGGGGAAGAGAAATGTAAGACAATTATGAAAATAAAGTAAAAAATATGAATTGGGCAAGAGGAAACTATTGATTTTATAACAAACCCAGCAATAACAAAACAAAATTAAAAGAATAAAAAACAGAAGAGAATGTGGAACATATTGCAAAAGCAATTGACATGGAAAACAGATCAATTAGAGGCAATATAAGAATTATTGGACTGAGAGTGGAGCTAAGTTGGTGGGGAAAAAAGGTAATGATTCACCTGAGCTCTTCCCCAATCTTTTTGAACATCTTTAATGCTATAAAACTATTCTTGGTGCAGCAGAACCCACAAAATGAGGGGGGGGAAAATGATTTTTCAGCCAAAGACAGCTTAGAAGGTCAGCAGGACAGGTTTGCTGTGCCTGTTTGAAGGTGGAGCACAGTCCACTGCAGGTTGGGCCAGCACAGATCCAGCCCCAGCAAATCAGGAGGAGGCCTTCAGAGCCACTCAGTTAGCCGTGACAGCAGCAACTTCCAGAGCTCTCAGTCACAAATGGTATGGGTATCAAGCAACAGATTAGAAAGAAATTATCTTTTCTGCTAGCACTGAAGCAGGACTCTGTTGCTTTGTCCATACTTAGATCTGCTTCACAGTGAAATGAGCAGAATCAGAAGAATGTTGCATAAAATAACAGCAATAATGTTTGAAAAATAATTATGAACTAACAAGTTATTCTGAATATTATAAATACTTAAGTCAAGTACAGAGAACCTATGAAGGAAGATGCCACCAACTTTAAGAGAAAGAACTGATAAACAGAAATATGCATAGTATGGTTTTACATCTATTTATAATTTTATTTATTTTTATAAATTTATAATTTTATAAATTATATAAATTTATATTTTTTATATTTATACACACACACACATATATACATTTATAAATAATTGTGGCCTTTTCAGGTTTGATAGGGAGGGAGAGAGACAGTTAGAAACTTAAACTATAACAAAAAAATTTTTTAAAAAGAGAGCTGATAGAAGGTCATATAGTTAATTAATGTCAGAGGCCAGGAGGCAGTAAAGTTACAGAAATGGGTTTAGATAGCAGCTGTGAACAGGACTGAAACAGGACTGAAATGAACAGGACTGAAAGTCAAATGAATTAGGTTCTAGCTGTGTTAGAAAGAATGGCCATGTTACAAGGTAAATTTCTTTAAAAAAAAGTTTAGCATTTTATTTTCCCCTAGTTACATGTAAAAAACAAATTTTAACATTCATTTTTAAAGTCTTCAATTCCCAATTCTTTCCCTTTTCTCCCCCAATCTGCCACCCTCCCTCATTGAGAAGGCAAACAATTTGGTACAGGTTATACTTCTGTAGTCAAATAAAACATTTCCATAATAATTCTGTGAAAGAAAAAAGATAAAAAACTCAAGAAAATACGTTTAAAAAAATCTTCAATCTATTCAGACTTCTTTCTCTGGGGATGGATAGCATTTACCATCATAAGTCCTTTAGAGTTGTCTTGGATCATTATATTGATGAAAATAGCTAAATCATTCAAAGCTGACCAACTTACAATATTGTTGTTGCTTTGTACACAGTACATTTCACTTTGAATCAGCTCATGAAAGTCTTTCTGGATTTTTTTCTGAGAACATCATCATTTCTTAGATTACTATATATAGTATTCCATCCTAATCACATACCACAATTTGTTCAGCCATTCCCCAATTGATCCTGGCCATTCGTTCTGAGAAGATGCCAAGATCTAGGCTTCCCTTACTGACATATGTGCTCTGGGACCCTTCTGTTGACACATCTGGGACATTCTGTTGATATGACATCAGTAGGCTTTTTGATAAAATACATGCCCAATGTTTTGCTTTTTTGGTTTGTCTCCATGTGTACCACTCCTACTCTCATGTTGGAATTACGGAATGTAGCAAGAAGGACTGGTCACTGATTCAGGAAGAAAACACACTAATAAACTTTAAAATAAGTAATTCTACTTTTTTATATTCTCATGCTTGCCTTCTGCCATGCTGGTCAGATCTCTGAGACTTTTCCTTGACTTCCCATGAAATGGGGAACACAGTGCACCAAAGAATAATCATGAGAGATAGACATTATTAGTGAGTTAACTACTTTGGAAGTTCCAGGATTCTTTAGTCCCAACTCATTGAAGGAGATGACCACTAGCCTGAAAATAAGTCATGTGTGCTAGATTTTTTAGAAGGTAAAGCTCTTAAGTAAGGTTGATAAGACAGCAGATCTAAGTTGACAGTAAAATTCTTGCTGATAAAAGCATACATATTATCTAATGAATAACTATTTGTCTTAAAGATTTCTTTTGTAGCAAATAAAACGATATCCTGTTCTTGAAAATAAATGAAGCCTTAGTTTTTCAAGACTTAGCTCTATTGATACCTCCTTTAGGAAGATATAACTCCGGGGCATCATAAAGATTCCCACTCTTAGATCCCTAGACCATGGCTATTTCACCCTTTTAGTTTTAAGGGTATCCCTGGAGGAGTGATTCTCTCATATCTTTATCTTAAGTCCCTTTTTGGGATAGCCCTCCTACCTTTAAATTACCAGTTGAGAATCAGTTAGTTGTATGTAGCTTTTAGAAAGGCACATTGAAAATACTACTTACTATAGTGGCACATTGAAAATAATTGTTATAAAACATCATCCTAAAACTCTTGTGACATACTCTCAAGTACATGGAAAATTTAAAGAAAAGTAGGCTTCAGATTAAGAAGAATATATGGCAAAGGATTAACTACCGTAATTGGCTGTTGGATAATTTTCTTCTATTTATGGTTTGCTTAAGAAGCTCCCTTTAGGTATGGTCTATGCAGGAGTTCTTATGGAGCCACAGACACATCTGCCCTTGGCTCCCAATAATGCAGACATTGCCATTGGCTGGTCCTGGGATGCCATTTGGATCATAAGTGGAAAGATGCAAAGTCCCACATTCTCTTGTTTTTTGAGGAAAGAGAGGAGGATGCCACTTAGGCAACCAGTGGAAAGATGGTAAGTTCAATATCCTCTGGAAACTTTGATGGTGGAAGGCCCTCTGATGATGTGGAGGTGGGGAAAGGATCTTTTTGAAACTGAAATTTCTTTTTCCTCCTTCTCCACCCTCCAAATAATTCTCAGGGGGTTCATCCAGGATGTCACACTTTGCAATTTCTGGAATTTCAATACCCCAACAACCAACTTGATTGAAAATCAATCCCTAGGTTTGGTCAAATTTTCTCAGTGTATTCTAGCATCATTTATCATTCTACTTCTATACCATTTCTACTTAGTCTAAGGTCTTTTATTTGATTGATTGAAACTTAATGCTTAAGTGTTCTCAGTTATTTAAAGTATTTTCTACTCCAGCTTTGTTCTCACAATTTGATTTCTGCCAATCACCTAATGCAAAGAGTCAGTGTTCTCTCATAGTGTGTGTAAGTAGGTCTTTGGAAGTCATACGACCTTCAGTCACTTCTTGATGCTTCTTTTCTCTTTTCTACTCTACCTGTCACAAGACAAGTAAACACTGTCTACTTACATATTCCTATTGACAAAAACAAGGCAAATTGGCAAGAGATCAAAGTTTGGGTGAAGAAGTCAGCTGTTTTCCATGGTTCAGAATAGGGCAAAGGTCTTGGAAATTTGAGATCAGTGGAGTAGGAAAGGGAAAACCAAGTCAAATGGGCCAAAGAAGGCAGCCATTGTAAATTTAAAAGACCAGCTATTTAAATGTATATAGCACTAGTGAACACATTGCACATAAATGAGCTAGATCCTATTGCTGAGGTTTTTCTCTGCCCTCTTTTTTACTTCCTCTACAGGTAGGAAGAAGCGTCAGATGTGGGATTAGAGATATGAAGAAAGTAGCTAACATGATTTTAGAAAAACTTTAATTGAATGTTTCCTGTGGGTGTGGTTCTGGTACATATAAAATGAAATCCTATGCCTAAATAAATTGTCTTTCAGAATAATAGAAGTCCTCGATAATGAGAATGTCTTGGAAAAAGTCCCTACCTTTTCTGGTGCAAATATTAGTGCCCTGCTTCAGAAGTTCTGACATTTTTATGAGAAAGCCTTTAGCAAATAATTATTTTAGGCTTCTTCTCATATCTAGGATAGATCATATTTTCACATTATTTTAGTTTGTGAAAATGGTTCCTAAAGGAGACAGCACACCAACAAAGAATGAAATGGTAACTGATTTCATTGTGAGATAATCTTTTGTGATTTTCCAGTGGAAGTAGATAGATACTATTTAGGTTGGTGACTAAGGCATATTTAAAATGACTTTTAAATATCTCCCAAGTCTATTAATCTTCCACATTAGTCAGTTTTCTTTATATCAGTAGAAGCTATTTTGCATGCCCGCCTAAAGACAGCTGCTTGAAAAATATAATAATAATTGGTCGACAACAGACATCTTAATGAAAAAGAAACAGCTCCAGGGTCATACAGCTTCCTATGAAATGAACTTGGGCATAACACAGTTAAGTCAGTTTTTCCTGGAATATTATTAGGTGATTTAAAATAATTATGGCAACAGTTATGGGAAACTGGTGGCATTTTAAGCTTATGAAATTGTTTTTTAAAAGTACAGAGAATGTAGCACTTTTGTTCCTAGAGGCTTCAAGCACTGAACCAAAACTAATGACAAAAAGCTACCCAGTACTTCACCTGACAAACTATGATTTGGTGCATAAATTAGCATCAGGACAAATTTGTGATAACTGGGATGTTTTGTTATAAAATTGTTGACTGTGACCATTTTGTCTTTCATTTCTTATCCTACTTTTCAGTTCAACCAATATGGCCTTATGTGGATTATTAGAAATGAAAATTATTAAGGCAGAAATGATTAAATCCTTAAAAATTATATTTTTTCTGATTTCTGCAATAGTTCCTATCATTTTGGTGATTCTACTTTACATTATTTCTTCTTTTTACCTGGTGTTTTGGCTGACATTTATATAACACTGGGTGGTTTTGAGTAGGATGGAATAATTTTGATATCTTAGTCATTTGACCCTTCTAATATTATATGACTACAGATTTAGAACTAGAAGAAAACTTAAAGTTCATCTGGTCCAACCTCATTTTATACATGAAGAAACTCCCAGTTCATGGTGAAATTCTTCATGTGCTCAAATTTTCAGATAATTCACAAATTGCTTCAGTCAGACTCCAGAGCACAAGAAAGTCTGTGCATTAAAGTCTACTTAAAAAAGAGAAAGATACTAATTTGTCAACACTGAAAAAATCAAGCATATGAAAGAAAAGGCATATTACAAAGAGTTTGATATGTAGCAATTGGGCTAATGTATCTGTTTATCAATTTATACTCTCTCTCTATGTGTATGTGTGTATGTGCGTCTATGTGTGTGTGTGTGTGTGTGTGTGTGTGTGTGTGTGTGTGTGTGTGTGTGTGATCTATCTTATAGGTGCTGTGAATGGATAATGGACAATGCCCAGAATTGAATAGGGTATTGGGTTGAATTACATTTGAGAAATTGTACATTGCTTTTACAGTTCCTCAAATCACTCATTGTTAGTGAAGTCCAGCTTTTTAATACCGATATTCTCCAAGAGATACTATAAAATGAGTATTATGAACAGTGTGCTCTAGAAGAATCAAAATTGCAAATAAGATAAAAGAGAACAATATTGTGAGAATAAATTGGTAGCAGCATATTATCAATAATTATTTAATACAGGAAGGTGCAGAACATATCAATGAAATAGAAAAGGTGATCTAGTTAAGCTGCAGGAATGAGAAGGGAAAGAAACAAAACAAAACAAATAGAATATTCATACTACTTCCCAAAATTTTAAAAGAATCAGAGGAAGATCTCATATGTGTTGAGTGGATCCTCTAAGGACCATTTTTAAAAATAATAGCAATAGAAATTTCATAATAAGAGAAAGTGTAAGAGGCTTTAATCTGTAACAATGAAAGAATAACCACTCTGATACAATCATGGATCCACTGAAGTACCATAGCATAGTTTAAATAAGAAGTTCATAACCTGAAGTCTGTCTGTGCACTTGGAAGGGAATAAAATTGCATCTTTATTTCAATATAATTGTTTTCCTTTCATATCCCATGCATTTTATTCATTTAAAAATTTTAAAATTCAAATAAAATAAAAATTTAAAAAAATATTCATTTAAAAATATGATTCATTTAAAATTTAGGCTTCACCAGACTACTGTATACTACCAATATCATTCAAAAGGTTAAAGAGCCTGTGTTAATTGGGGGGTTAAGTTTCCAAATGGCAAACTATTCAGTTATAGAACTAGAGACAAGGTAGGGTAAATAATTTTTTTCTAGGACATTAATTTCTATTATCATGAGTGAGAAGCTTTGGGTTAGATGAGACTATGGAGGATATGGAGGTAAATGCCTTCCTGTATGTAGTGATATGTACACATACACACACATACACACACATACAATCTATAGTATATGTGTTATAATCAATATACTGTTTTTAGTGGTATAGTGGAAAGAGACAAAAATCAACTAAATACCTCTATTACAATGGTAGGCACAGTGCTAAATTTTACAAGTATTATCTCCTTTTATTTTTACAGCAACCTAAAAAGTAGGTGCTGCTATTTTTTTTTTTTTTAATAGTTGAGGAAACTCAGACAGAGATGAAATGACTTGCCAATGATACTACAGGTAGTAAGTGCCCATGACCATATTTGAATTCAGATTTTCCTGACTCCACACCCAGAACTCTATTAACTCATCCTAGCTGAGGTCAGGGATAGGTCTAGATGGAAAATGTCTATGCAATTTTCCCCTATATGTTTATTATATGTGATATATAAAGAAAAGGTTCCCATTTAGTTAAAGTTTGTGGCTTTAGTCAATTGCTTTAAAAGTAATAGTTATGGTGGAAGTTTAGTTACAAAAATCCAACATGATCATAAATTAGAATTATTTATAATAAAAGCCTAATTTAATAAGTTAATAACAATAATAATCATCAGTACCTCTATGTACTCAATTTGTCTCTGGATGGGGATAATAATTACCTTTTACTTAATACTTTGAGATTTGCAGAGCACTTTATATATATTAATTTACTTGATCTTGTGAAGTAAGTATTATTTCTCCCATTTTACAGATGAGGAAACTCAGGCACAGAGAGCTTAAGTAATTTGCTTAGGATGCTCAATTAGAAAGTACCTGAGGCACAGCTAATACTCAGGACTTCCTATCCAAGTATAGTATACTTATATACTATGGTATGGTAGTATACTAGTATAGTATACTCTAAGATTAGTATACTCTGTGTACTATGCTTAGCTATCTCTTTGTATATGCATATCTGTATATGTGAATTTTAAAGATAACATAGTTGAAATATTTTATGTTCTTCTACTTCTATATTCTTTCCTTTGCCATATTTAATATGTGATTTTCCATTCCATTTGTCAATTTTAAGCAGCACTGTTGCATTGATAAATATACAATTTGTTCAGTCATTCCCTAACCACTGAACATTTTGGCTATTTTCAGTTATTTAATATATATGCGAATATATGTAGATAGATAGATAAATAGATAAAATAGACACTATATTTTTTCAATTTTTTTTTTTTTCTGAAAGAACATATATTCATTAGATATCTTTGGATAATGAGCTTTTTCTCAAAAATTTATTTGCCAGATAACTGAAGTTATTAGGTCATCTATTAGGGGCCACTAAACCAAACATAAGGATCCTTGAGAGCTGTATATTGACTTAGAAAACCATATGATAGCATTAGCTATGTTCTATCATATCTTTATTTATTTTGTTAGATATTTTCCAATTACATACTAGGCTGCACTAGGCACAATACCTAAGCATTGCAAGAGTTATGTGACTTAAGGAAATGTTGAATTATTCTGATTGATGTACTTGAGCAACCTCACTTATCTGGGCAATCCCCAAAAGCTTGCAGAAGCCCTCAGGCAAAGATTGTCTATTTTTGGATTATTTTTCTCCTCATGCTAATCCTAGCTTCTTGAACAGGGGTGGGGAAGTCATAAAATTCCTCTTAATTTCTCCCATATCTCTTACAGTGAATCCCTAAACCAATTTTAAAGACTTTAACTAAAAAACAAAAAACTCAAAAAAATAAAAAAACAAAGAAAACAAAACCTCCTCCATTTCCATTTCTCCTGGTTCTGCAAATGAAAATCTGAAAAAAAAAAACTAAAAAAACTAAGGTTTCAACCTCCATTCTTTCCTACATTTCTGTCTATATTTCACATATCTTCCAGCAACAAAATGCTTGACTTTTCTGAGGCATTTTGTCTCTTACACATTTTAGAATTCTCCTTACCTTAATGAATATGAAATAAATATAATTTATTTAGCAAAGTGAGGGTCACAAAAACTTCTTTGTGTAAAAATAACTGAATTTTATACTCAATTGTCTCATGATTTTTCACTCTTTTTTCTTTAAGGATAAGGACAAACTGAAACTAAAGTAGACAAACAAACCAAAATTAGTGTATTTCAAGATAATATCTTATTACCACAAATAGGCTGGCTAAAATTGAAGATATTGTGTTATACAACCTATAAATTCATTTGTAGCCTCTTCAAAGATCTTTTTGTTTTGTTTGTTTTTACTATTCAATCTTCTGATTATGTTTCTCCTGTTTTAGTGACATCCTGAGGGTATTTCTTCATTCTTTGATGTTTTCATGTGCATTTCTTTTGTCTTTTGTGATTGAGTAACTGTTCACTCTGGATAATGTGATACAACTTGAAAAGGACCTACTGAGAAGGATCTGATCTGGGGGAGAAAGGGTTATCAATATATTGGGGGCAAAGAGATTTCACAAAATAGATAATGGGAGCTTAATAATGACAAAGGAAGAAACAAATAAGTTGAACAAGAACTAAAATTGAAAACTTTATATTTAGCGATTGATGAATTCTCTCATGCCCTCTATTAGTTGATAGAACCACAGAGTACATATGTTGCTTTTATATTACATATATATGCATGTTTGTTCTAAGTTTGTTATTATTATTTTAATTATGGCTTAACTTCTGTTTGCCTTAGTTTTATCCCTTGTAAAATGGGGTTAATAATAGTATCTACCTCTCAGGTTTGTTGTAAAAATCAAATGAGACAATATTTATAAAGCACTCACTCTCTGATACATAGAAGGTACTATATAAATGTTATTGATGATGATATGAATAATAATGAAGGAAAGGTAGGGAAGAATTGAGTCTGCTACAGGAAGGGACTTAAGACTAAGGAGATCTGGGAAGCAAAATTCAATACAAAAGACATTTATCTGATACCTATCATGTGTCTAGCTCTGTGTTATACTATGGATCTAAATAGGAAAAAAAAGATAGCCTTTGACCTCAATAAGAATCAATCAATCAACAAGTATAATTAGGTGCTTACTATGTGCCATGCATTTTGCTAGACACTAGAGATACAAATAATTAAATGGAATCATCCCTACTGGAAAGGTGCTTACTTTCTAGTGGAGAATACACCGCATAAATGTATATAGAATAAATCTAGAGAAAATAAATACAAAACACTAGATAGCTTGGGATCCTCTCTCTCAAGAGGCATTAGGTGGTAGGAGATAAGAAAAAAAGTAAGAAAAAAATAGAAGGTGATATTTGTACAAAGTCTAAAAGGAAGAGGGGGATTCTATGATGCAGAAATGATGAAGGAGTGTATTATATGCAGGGATAACCCAAGTAAAGAAACAATCTGTGTTGCCATCTGTGAAGAATAAAGGCCATTTTGACTAGACTGCAGAATTTTGGCATAGGGAAGAGTAATGATAGGTGGAGTTCATATTGTGTAGGACTTTAGAATATAAACATCTGTGTTTAATATTTTGAAACAATGGAATTTAAATGGTATATGGAGGAAGGAGTTAGCTCACAAATTAGTCAATACGGGGAAATTGAGATGATACCAAAAAGTAAAGGTGAGGAGTGAAACAGTAGTTTGTGGGAAAGAACAAAGACAAAAAAGGGGATAGTGGGTTTGGAGAGCATCATGTATTCCATTTTGACTGGAACAGAGTGAATGTAAGAAGGAGTAAAATGAAATCACTATGGAAAGGTTGGTTGAAATCAGGTTGTGCAGGACTTTAAAGGCTAAGTTGAAGTATTTCCCCCTGGATCCAGTAGGGTATCCCTAAAGATTTTCAAACACAGAAGTAGCCTCAGAAAGATTATTTTAGCAATTGTATGGTGGATGGTCTGAGAAAAATAATGACTAGAAACAGGAAGACTATTCAGGGAGTAACCCAGATGAGAAGTTGAAGCAACTAAGTAGTGCAGTAATTAGAGTGTGATACCTGGAGTAAGAAAGAGTTGAATTCAAATCCTAACTCAGGCAATTATTAATTGTGTGAATCTGTATAAGTCATTTAATTTCAATGTTCTTTAGTTTCCTCATTTGTAAAAATGGGGAGAATCATAGCATCTAATTTGTAGGGATAATATTATTTAATATTTATAAAGTTCTTTAAAATCTTAAAGCACTCTATAAATGAATGCTTCCTTGTTTTTGAGAGCACATGAGGTTGCTGTGTAAAGAGAAAGAAGGAAATGGATTCAAGGAATATAGAGGTAGAATCAACAAAACTTGGGAACTGAGTGCATATGTGAGAAAAAAGATCAAGAAGTCAGATGCCTTTGATACTGACTGAGAATCAGAATGATTAGAAGACTACGCCCACGTTGGGCGCCAATTGTAATGTTCTGATCGTCTCTCAGTTGTAATCCTTTTCTGGGAGGAGGTTTCTTTTCTGTATAATCTTTTCCTCTATGAGCAGGTTTCTTGGGAGGCTTCTGGAGCCTCCAGCCAGCCTCTTCTTCTTCCTGAATCCTGGCTCTCAATCTCCTCCAGCTCTTGTCCTTCCCCAGTCCAGACTGCTCTCCTGGCTCAATGTTGCCTCTTTTTATCCTCCCAGAAAATGGGCGTGGGATAATGCAAGGGATTCTGGGAAGAACCACTTCAACCAATGAGCTTGTTCCTCCTAGAATTCCTAAGGTGTAAACTCCCTTTAAAGGCAGGAACCAAAGGTCTGAGCCAGAGAACTGTCAAGTCAACCTGAATTCTCACCTTGTCACTGTCCAGACAACCTGAGTTCTCACCTTGTCACTGTCCAGACAACCTGAGTTCTCACCTGCTAATCCTAACATCGGTACTCTGAATAGAATAAGATGTTGGATGAGTTTGTATCTTTCAGAGTTTAAGATGTTGATGGGATATATTGAGGAAAAGATATGCAACTAGTAGTTACTTATCAGGTTGGAGCATAGGAGAAAGAATATGCTTTATATGTAGATTTGAAAACACCTGTAGTGAGATTACATTTAAATTTGTGGGGAAAGATGAGATTACCATAGAGGAGAATATGAGAAGAGAAAAGAGGGACAAAGAAAAGAGTGATAGGCATGTTTAGGGAAGTGGAGATGAATGATTTAGCAAAGAAAATTAACAAGTATTCAAAGAGGTAGAATATTCAAAAAATATCCAGGAAGATAGAGATTGTGAATAGTGTCAAAAACTGGAGAAAGATTAAGAAGGATGAGGATTAGGAAGAATCCATCAAATCAAGTAATTAAGATGTCACTGTTAAAGAGATAGCATGAATAAATCTAGGACACAACAATTTTAGCAGAGTGATAGGATCAAATTGCAAGATGGTGAGCATTAGGAGAGGTTGACAAATTTGGGGCAACTAGTACAGATAGATTTTTCCAGGAGTGGCAAAAGTTTAAGGGTTATAGCTTAAAGAGACATGGGTGCATGTCTCTTTTTAAGTGTGGAGGAAAACTGGTCATTTTTGGAGGTAACAGTGAAGGGTGTCTGTGTGGGACTATTATCAGAAACCTGGGGCAAAGTTTTTCTAATCCTATGCTATTTACAACTCTCTCTGTAAGGATTCCCCTTTAAATATTTACTTTTCTATCCTCCTTTGGTTGACCAGTAATTGATTTCCTTTATCATCAAAACTCTCTGCCTCCGTTGCTTAGCTTCTGAGAAATTTCACAAGAAAACATTTCCTGACTAGAAATCTTAGATATTCATCAGTATAACATTTTAGATATTAGACTCTGGAGACTAAAATGGAATTAAAAAGATAATCATGTTGTAAAAAAAGTTAGAAATATGCACAACCTTCCTTCTCTGAAAATACAAAATCCCTTTAGAAAAATGTTTCAAAATTGATTTTTCTTTCCTTATGACTCTAAAACTAAACCTGTCTGCAGGTAAAAAAGGAATTTCTTTTGGATACAGTTAAGAGTTGGTCAAAAAAGAGAGTTTTAAGCCCTAAATTTTAACTGTGAACATGTAGCCTTGCTATATATTAATCTTTTCTATCATTTTTATTATCAAAACTTAAATTGTTACAGAATGACAGACAGATTTTTATCTCTCCCTCTATGTTCCAGGCAGGTAGCTGACTCTTGCTCCCCAAATATAT